>NW_027361686.1:15495000-15720000 GCF_039654945.1 Dendrobates tinctorius | reverse complement strand
AGAGAGAGCGAGCCAGAGAGAGAGAGCGAGCGAGAGACAGAGGAGAGCGAGCGAGAGACAGAGGAGAGAAAGAGCGAGAGACAGAGGAGAGAAAGAGAGAGACAGAGGAGAGAAAGAGAGAGACAGAGGAGAGAAAGAGAGAGACAGAGGAGAGAGACAGAGGAGAGAGAGAGAGACAGAGGAGAGAGGAGAGAGATTTTCTTTTGCCCGGCACCCAGACAGAATTTCGGGTTAAATCAGTGTCTGCAGGATCCGCCGGGCAAAAAATCGTTGCAAGCTCCGTTTTGAAATCTTTCAGGATGTTGACGGACGGCAACATTCTGGCGGATCCTCACAAAAACGGATGCAACGGACGGCAATCCGTCAAGATCCGCAGATAATGAAAGTCAATGGGGAAAAAAATGGATCCGTAAAGGAAAATGGCGGATCCATTTTTTTTCCAATTTGGCGGATCTTGACTGATTGTCAAAAACGGAAGTGTGAAAGAGGCATAACAAAAAAAATAGTTTCCAAAATTGTGCTGATATAAAGTAGACGGGAAGTGGGAAGTGTTATTTATCAACTATTTTGTGCAACATAAATCTCTGATTTAACTCATTCCCGACCACTGACACAGCGTATATGTCATGAAATTCGGTGTCAATCCGACCCATGACACATATACTGTGTCATGAAATGATCGCCCTTCCAGGGGGTCGGATGACCGGGGTCAATGAAAGGTCACCTGACCCGCAGGTACAGGGGGACCTAGGCTTTGCCCCCTCCCCCGTGGCTGCGATCGCTCTGATTGGCTGTTGAAAGTGAAACAGCCAATCAGAGCGATTGTAATATCTCACCAATGAAACTTGGTGAAAAATTACAATCCAGCCATGGCCGATGCTGCAATAGCATCGGGTATGGCTGGAGACAGCGATCAGACCCCCTCAAACCGACTGACAGGGGCGATCTGCCCCCGCCACCAACTGACCAGACCCCCTCAAACCGACTGACAGGGGCGATCTGCCCCCGCCACCAACTGACGGTGGCGATTTGCAGCCGCCGTCAGTATTTGCTGACTCCCGCCTTCCGATTCCCCCCACCCCCGTACCTCCCGAGTCCCAGTGTCTTCCTCCAAGGGGGGGCCACCATTTTCCTAAATGGCGGGCGCACACACAGTGCGCCCGCTGAATCTGCTGGCCGGGCAGATTCAATCATTCACCCCAGGTATATTTAGAACATTGTGATAAACCCTATCACAGTGATCAAAATAAAAAAAAAAATTCTAAGTAAACCCCTCCTATCACCCCCATAGGTAGGGACAAATAATTAAAGAAAATAATTTTATTTTTCCATTAGGGTTAGAATTGGAATTAGGGTTGGGGAAGGAATTGGGGTTAAGATTAGGGTTAGGGGTGTGTTGGGGTTGGGGGTTAGGCTTGTGGTTAGGGATCAGGCTTAGGGGTGTGTTGGTTTTAGGGTTGTGGTTAGGGGTGGGTTTCCACTATTTAAGCACATCAGGTGGTCTCCAAACGCGACATGACGCCACCATTGATTCCAACCAATTTTGCGTTCAAAAAGTCAAACAGTGCTTTCGAGCCCTGAAGTGTGCCCAAATAGTGGTTTACCCCAACATATGGGGAATCAGAGAACTCAGGAAAAATTGCACAACAACTATGAGGGTCTAATTTTACCCTTGGGAAAATAAAAAATTGGGGGCTAAAAACTATTTTTGTGGAAAAAAAATGATTTTTTTATTTTCACAGCTCTGCGTTATAAACTTCTGTGAAGCTCTTAGGGGTTCAAAGTGCTCACCACACATCTAGATAAGTTCCTTGGGGGGTGGTCTAGTTTCCAAAATGGGGTCACTTGTGGGGGTTTTCTACTGTTTAGGCACATCAGTGGCTCTGTAAACGTAACATGACGCCGGCAGACCATTCCATCAAAGTCGGCATTTCAAAACTTCACTACTTGCCCTGACATGTGCCCAAACAGTGGTTCCCCCCCACAAATGGAGTACCAGCGTACTCAGGACAAACTATACAACAAACACGACATGGTGTCCGCTAACGATTGGAGCTAATCTTCCATTCAAAAAGTAAAACGGCGCTCCTTCTCTTCTGATCCCCGCCATGCGCCCAAACAGTGGTTCCCCCCCCCCACATACGGGGGTTTAAGCGTACTCAGGATCAATTGGACAACTTTTGAGGTCCAATTTCTCCTGTTACCCTTGGGAAAATAAAAAATAGCAGGCTAAAAAAATAATTTGAGGAAAATTTATTTTCACGGCTCTGCGTTATAAATTTCTGTGAAGCACTTGGGGTTTCAAAGTGATTACTACACATCTAGATAAGCTCCTTGGGGGTCTAGTTTCCAAAATGGGGTCACTTGTGGGGGGTTTCTACTGTTTAGGCACATCAGGAGCTCTGCAAACACAACATGACGCCCGCAGAACATTACATCAAAGTTTGCATTCCAAAATGGCGCTCCTTCCCTTCCGAGCTCTTCCATGCGCCCAAACAGTGGTTCCCCCCCCCCCCCACCCCACACACACACATGGGGTATCTGTGTACTCAGAGGACAAATTGCACAACAACTTTTGTGGTCTAATTTCTCCTGTTAGCCTTGTGAAAATAAAAAATAGCGGGCTAAAAAAATAATTTTAGAAGAAAAAATAACCCTTCAGGTGCTTCACAGGAACTAAAGCAACATGGAAGGAATAAATGGACATTTTAGTTTTTCCATCAAAAATTTTCTTTTAGCATCAATTTTTTCATTTTCACATGGGCAGCAGGACAAAATGAATCCTAAAAAATTGTTAGGCAATTTCTCCTGCGTACACTAATACCTCATATGTGGTCATAAACCACTGTTTGGGCGCACGGCAGGGCTCAGAATGGAAGGAACACCATTTGACTTTTTGAATGGATAATATGCTAGAATATTTAGCGGTTGCCATGTCGTGTTTGGAGAGTCCCTGTGTGCCTAAACATTGGAGCTGATCCATAAGTGACCCCATTTTGGAAACTAGACCCCTCAGGAACTTATCTAGATATGTGGTGAGCACTTTCAACCCCCAAGTGCTTCACAGAAGTTTATAACGCAGAGCAGTGAAAATAAAAAATCATTATAATATTCCTGAATGTAGTTTTGAGTAGCTTGAGGGGTACAGTTTTTAGAATGGTGTCATTTTTGGGTATTTTCTGCCACATAGACCCCTCAAAATGACTTCAAATGTGAGGTGGTCCCTAAAAAAAAATGGTTTTGTAACTTTTGTTGTAAAAAATTAGAAATCGCTGGTCAACTTTTAACCCTTATAACTAACAAAAAAAATTGTTTCCAAAATTGTGCTGATGTAAAGTAGGCATGTGAGAAATGTTATTTATTAACTATTTTGTGTCATATAACTCTCTGGTATAACAGAATAAAAACTCAAAATTTGAAAATTGCGACATTTTTTAAAATTTTCGCCAATTTCCTTTTTTTTTCACAAATAAATGCAAAAATTATCAACCTACATTTACCACTAACATGAAGCCCAATATGTCACTAAAAACTCTCAAAATCACTAGGATCCAGTAAAGCGTTCCAGAGTTATTACCTCATAAAGGGACACTAGTCAGAATTGCAAATAATGGCCTGGTCATTAACCCCTTAACCCCAAGGGTGGTTTGCACGTTCATGACAGGGCCAGTTTTTACAATTCTGACCACTGTCCCTTTATGAGGTAATAACTCTGAAACGCTTCCATGGATAACAATGATTCTGACAATGTTTTCTCGTGACCTATTGTACTCCATGCTAGTGGTAAAATTTCATTCATATAACTTGCGATTATTTGCGAAATTTTTCAACTTTGAATTTTTATGCCCTTAAATCACAGATATAGTACACAAAATACTGAAGTAACATTTCCCACATGTTTAAACACTTTACATCAGCACAATTTGGGAACCAAAACTTTTTTTTGTTAGGAAGTTATAAGGGTTAAAAGTTGACCAGCATTTCTCATTTTTACAACACCATTTTATTTTTAGGGCCCACATCACATTTGAAGTCACTTTGAGGGGTCTATATGATAGAAAATACCCACAAATGACACCATTCTAAAAACTGCACCCCTCAAGGTGCTCAAAACCACATTCAAGTTTATTAACCCTTTAGGTGCTTCAGAGGAATTTTTTGAATGTTTAAAAGCAAGGAACATTTAACTTTTTTTTCACAAAAAACATGGATTTTTGTGAGTACTCACCGTAAAATCCTTTTCTCCGAGACGCTCATTGGGGGACACAGATACTGTGGGTGTATGCTTCTGCCACTAGGAGGCTGACACTAAGTGAAAAAAAAGAGGTTAGCTCCTCCTCCGCAGTAAACACCCTCGCCCCTATAGCAAACGGAAATCAGTTTGATGCCAAAGCAGTAGGAGGACAACAAATCAGCCTTAATACAGGTACATGTCCAAAGGAAAACACCACCCTTATATCAAATAGGTAAACACATTCATTTAAACAAAACAAGAGCCAACTGGCTAATAGGGTGGGTGCTGTGTCCCTCAATGAGCGTCTCGGAGAAAAGGATTTTACGGTGAGTACTCACAAAAATCCATGTTTCTCCTTCGTTTCATTGGGGGACACAGATACTGTGGGACGTCCTAAAGCAGTCCCAGGGTGGGAGATTGTCTAACCAATCCAAACTACATGCACCTCTTGTTTAAAGGTGCGCCACCATTGCTTGGAGAACCCTTCCACCCAGGCTCGCATCCGCCGAGGCCTGAGCATGGATATTATAATGTTTGGCAAATGTGTGCAGGCTGGACCAGGTTGCTGCCTTGCAAACCTGTTCCGTCGAAGCCTGGTGCCGAAGCGCCCAAGAGGCGCCCACTGCCCGGGTAGAGTGCGCTCCGATCCCTGCTGGAATCGGCGTGCCTCTAATGCGGTAGGACTCCTAAATAGTCAAACGAATCCATGTGGCTATGGTCGACTTTGAGGCAGCGCGTCCCTTCCTGCGCTCTTCAGGGAGCACGAACAGTGTGCCCGTCTGACGAAAGGGTGCCGTCCGCGACACGTACCTCCGTAGGCCTCTTACCAAATCTAAGAGCCTTCTTCCACCCGGTGTACCGGTGCTGGACAAAATGAAGGCAAAACACATCTTCATTAATGTGAAAAAAAGAGGACACGACTTTCGGCAGAAAAGGAGGGCTGGTCTGAGGACCACCTTATCCTTATGGAAAGTGAGGAATGGAGCTCTGCAGGATAGAGCCGCCAGCTCTGAAACCCGCCTGATGGAAGTGATGGCCACTAGGGGAACAACTTTCCAGGAAGAGTACCTCAAAGAGATATCCTAAAGCGGTTCCAAAGGCGCTTCCTGCAGAACACTTAGGACCATGTTAAGGACCCAGGCGTCCATAGGCGCCTTATAGGGAGGTATCAAGTGGGAAACTCCCTGGATGAAGTCTTCACCTGCAAATTGGTAGCAATTCAGCACTGGAACAGGACGGATAAGGCCGACATTTGTCTCCTGCGGGAACCTGAGGCAAAGCCCGAGTCTAATGCTCTACCGACTGAGCTATCCGGGCTCTCTAAGCCCGACTGGAGAAAAGCCAAGATGTCGGGGATCGAGAATCTTAGCGGAGAAACACCGCAGCCTCGACATGAAGCAAAGAACACCTTCCAGGTGTTGTGGTAAATACATGCTGAAGCAGGCCTCCGGGCGCTAATCATTGTAGCGACCACCTTGCTCCCAAACCCTGCCTGGGTTAGAATCTAAGATTCAACGGCCCTGCCGTCAAACACAGGGTCCCCGAGTTCGGGTGGCACATCGGCCCTCGAGACGGTAGATCTGGACGCTCTAGCAGGCGCCCAGGAACGTCAGCGAGCAGTATGGGGCCCCTTCCGTTTTGATCCCTTTGCTGACTTTCGGGAGTAGTGGCAATGGGGAAAATAGATATGGGAGGCGAAACTGGTTCTATGGCAGAACGAGCACGTCCACCGCGAATGTCTGCGGGTCCCTGGCCCAAGCGACATACATGGGCTCTTTGGCATTTACTCTGGAAGCCATCAGGTCCACATCCGGAGCTCCCCACAGTTGACAAATCTGCTGAAAGACTTGGGGATGTGTTATGAATGGGTCACCGAGGAGGACAACAAAAAGCTCAGTCCCAGAAAACCAGAGAGCTTGGTAACTATGCAGATTGCAGATCCCTGATCTTAACCACACAACTAACAGTAGCAGTGCGTTCCTACTATGATCTAGACGCCTCGTCACCACCGGAGGACTACATAAGCCTAAAGCAAGAAAAGGGAAAACTAACTGCCCCAAAGCAGACCCCAAAGGAATAGACAGCCCCCACACATGTATTGACGGTGAAACAAGATGAAAACACAAACACAGGCAGGAAAATAGGCAGAGCAAACGATGGGGCCCAAACTAACTATAAAGAACAGGAAAGGCAAGACACTGTCTGCAATCTGCCAAAAACCCTACAAAAATAATGTCCAACACTTCTGATAAAATTAACCCTGAAGTCACTAGACTTCAACTATATCAGCACTCTGAAATATTCTGAGACAGAACAAAAAGAGGCCAATCTAATAAGGAACTAAAAATCAAATTGGCAAATACAGATAAATAAGAGTGGAAATTCAGCACAGCCCCAGCCGGGACTGGCTGAACACACAAAAAACTGAATAGACCAACAAAATCAAGTGTGAACATTAGCAAAAACACTTAGCTTTGAGAAGGCTGGAACAGAGCTGAAAACCAAGACCTGAAGTCAGAAGCAATCACCAGCACTGACTTAGGGCGTCGGCTGTCTTAAATCCAGTCTAAGATTCCTGAGGTCCAATCGTCATCCTCATTATCAGGTGGTAGATCTCTACTGATTAAATCAGCCTCACCACCTCCTGTCAACACCAGAGGGAGTCTGGAAGGAGAACTCACTACTGGTGGACCAGAGAATGAACTCACAACAGGGATGTAGAGACCACTCTCCGGATGCAAGACCCTGCCGGCTGAGGAAGTCTGCCGCCCAATTTTCCACGTCAGGGATGTGGACAACCGAAATCACCGAGTGGTTTGCTTCGGCCAACTGAAGAACGTGCCCCACCTCGCGCATGGCTGTTCTGCTTCGGGTGCCCCCCTGATGACGAATTATGTAAACCACCGCCGTGGCGTTGTCCGATGGAATCTGGATGAGGCGGCCTGCTATAAAGTGATGAAACTTCCGCAGAGCCAGCCGAATTGCTCGTATCTCCAATAAGTTGATTGGGAGGCGTGCCTCCTGTGGCGACCACCGTTCCTTGGTTGTGTGTTGGTGAAACACCGCTCCCCAACAGAGGAGACTGGCGTCGATTGTCATTATCAGCCCATGACCTGGAGGGAAAGGTTTCCCCTAGGCCAGAGAGGGAACTGGTTATCCACCATCCGAGCGACTGCCTGACTTGAGAGGATAGTTGGCACCACCGATCGAGCGTGAAAGGATTCTTGTCCCAGGCTGACACGAGGCGTGCTGCAGGGGGTGACGATGGAACTGGACGAAAGGTATCGCTTCCATTGCTGCCACCATTTTCCCTCGGATCTTCATCCCGGATCGGATGGTATGAGGGACTGGTTGGCGTAGTGTCCGGACTCCCTGTCGGAGACTAGTGCCTTTTCCGGAGGAAGAATTACCAACCATCGGCAAGTGTCGAAGATCATTCCTAGGAAGGAGATCCTCTGAGCTGGCACAAGGGATGATTTCTTTGTATTGACCAACCATCTAAGCGGCAAGAGTATCTAGCATGATGTTGCCACCTTCCTCACATGCCCGTATTGACGGGCCCTTGACAAAGAGGTCGTCCAGATAAGGCAAGACGACTATGCCTCGAGCATGCAGTGTGGACATGACAATTGCCATAACCTTTGTGAACACACTGGGAGCCGTGGCTAGCCCGAAGGGTAGCGCTACGAACTGAAAATGTTGAACGCTGATGGCGAAGCGAAGAAACCTCTGATGAGGAGGAAAAAATGGGAATATGCAGAATTGTGTCGTGGTTGTCTATTGAGGCCAAGTACTCTCACTGCTCCATGGCCGATATGACTGAACGGAGAGACTCCATCCGGAAATGTCTGATCCTGATGAATTTGTTCAGAAGCTTCAGGCCCAAAAACAGGCCTGACAGACCCGTTCTTTTTGGGAACCGCAAAACGGTTGGAATAGAACCCCTGAGCCCTTCCGTGTTCCACCATGTTCCACCATGTTTCGGTGGCAGAAATGGGCCCCGTAGTCCACCCGGAGTCTTTTAACACATCGCATGACTCCGGACAGTTCTCCTATTCGGGTCCCAGACCAGGCTCAGTCTGCTTAGCGGCCGCCCCCTGACGAATGCAGTCACGCTCGGCCTAGAATGGTCGCTGGCACTGCGAAAGGCCCAAACACGTGCCTGAACCGGGTGACGCAAACCGGTTTAACCTTCTGTTGAGGGAGAAACCCGCTCTTTTCTCCTGTGGAGTCGGAGATAAGTTGATCCCAACTTTTCTACAAATAGGCGGCCGCACTGATAAGGCAGGGAAGTCAAGGACTTCGTGGAAGTAGAATCGGCCCGCCGTGTCCTTCAGATAGAGATTGCATTAGCGGCAGCAATTTCTGAACAATTGGCCGCATCCAAAGACGCATTCATTACATAGTCTCCGGCTATCGCCATCTGACCTGCGACCTCAGAGATCTCTGCAGGTAGATCCTGCTCCTGCGCGACCTTGTTTAATGGTTCTGACTATGATAACATAGCCTTAGCTACCCAAGTTGCTGAAAACGAGGGCACATGTGCAGATCCTGACGCCTCCTATACTGAATGAGCTAGGCTCTCAATAAGGCAGTCCGTGGGATCTTTAATCGAGGAAATCCTAGGGACAGATAACAGGGTCTTAGTGGCCAGGCGTGAAACCGGAGGATCCACTAGATCGGGATTCCATCCATTGTTTACGAAAGTCCGGAGCAAACGGATACCTCGTTTCGAGTGCTTATTAACCCGAGAAAACGCCGGTCTGGACGTTCTCTATGCCGCTGCACTATGTCCTCAAACTCAGGGTGAGAGGAAAAAATTCTGTGCGGCCGCTTCACTCGTTTAAATGCAACTTTACCCTCAATCCCCAGGGTCTGATTGACGGCTTCTATGAGGCTGTCCACTGTTTCACGTGACCCTGGAGTGTCCAGGTCAAGGGGCTCGTCTGAGTCGCAATCTGAGGTCTGCTTGCTATCAACCACTGGTGACGGGGAGCGAGAAGAACTTACGGGTGCCGAAGGCACCGGATGGACTGGGTGACACCGTGTGGATTCATTTCCCCTGGGTCTGCCTGGAGTGAGAGCAGCCCCTGCAGGCCGAAGGCTCCAGTGAGGTGGAGGTTCCCTCTAAAGGTGGCGAGACACTGTCCCTGCCCCTATCTGGGGCTTGAAGGGATTCTATTGCTCTCATAAGCGACGCCATGTACTGTGACAGTGAACGGGCCCACTCCGGGGGATTTGACACATTGGTCGCGGTCGCAGGGGAGGGCTCCTGGGCGCGTGTGAATTCGCAGGCTTCGCATAAACGCTTGCACTGCGCCCGGGGAAACGGCAGCATAAATTAACGTGTGTGTCTGCTTTTTCGGACATGCTGTATCTGTCCGCTGCTGGGGATATGGGGAAGAGGTAGCCTGTCGTTTCTCCCTATAGCGTGGTCTCTCGGGCAGCACTTACCCCAGTCCTGCGCCCCCCGACCTGGATCCTTTAAATTGCGCACCAACATCTGTGGCGCGCACCAGCCTGTAAAAACCGCTCTAGGGGCGGTACTTCCGCTTTGCGGCCTAGCCCGTGCTCCGAAGCCTCGATTTTGCCGCCGCCCAGTGTGGGGCGGGCTGCCAGAAATGGCGCATGGCCCGAGGGCGGAACTTCCGGCCGAAGCCGCAGCCTCAATTTTTCCCCTACCCGACCAGGGAAGGGGGGGCGCCGTCTCCATGGACACTAAGCAAAAAACTGATTTCCGCCCGCAATAGGGGCGAGGGTGTATACTGCGGAGGAGGAGCTAACCTTTTTTTCACTTAGTGTCAGCCTCCTAGCGGCAGAAGCATACACCCACAGTATCTGTGTCCCCCAATGAGACGGAGAAAAATTAATTTAGGTCCAATTTATTTATTTTATCAAGGGTGACAGGAGAAATTGGACTGTAAAAGTTATTGTGCAATTTGTCCTGAGTACGCTGATATCTGATATGTGGGTGGGCACCATTGTTTTGGCAC
Organism: Dendrobates tinctorius; assembly: GCF_039654945.1. Taxonomy (NCBI): domain Eukaryota; kingdom Metazoa; phylum Chordata; class Amphibia; order Anura; family Dendrobatidae; genus Dendrobates; species Dendrobates tinctorius. The sequence goes on along the minus strand of NW_027361686.1, from coordinate 15,709,773 downwards.
ATGGCAGAGCTCAGATGGGAACAAGCGCTATTTTTTTCAAAGCAAAATTGGCTAGAATTCAGATTGGACGCCATGTCACTTTTGGAGAGCCCCTGATGTGCCTAAACAGTGGAAACCCCCCACAAGTGACCCCATTTTAGAAACTAGACCCCCCCAAGGAACTTATTTTGATATGTGGTGTGAACTTTGAACCCCCCAGTGCTTCACAGAAGTTTATAACGAACAGCCATAAAAATAAAAAAAAAACCACAAAAATGATATTTTTGCCCCCAATTTTTTTTTTCCCCAAGGGTAACAGGAGAAATTGGACCCCAAAAGTTGTGCAATTTGTCCTGATTAGTCTGATACCCCATGTGTGGGGGTAAATCACTGTTTGGGCGCATGGCAGAGCTTGGAAGGGAAGGAGCACCGTTTGACTTTTTCAATGCAGAATTGGCTAGAATGGAGATGAGATGCCATGTTGCGGTTAGATAGCACCTGATGTGCCCAAACAGTGGAAACCCCCCAATTCTAACTCCAACCCTAACCCCAACACATCCCTAACCCTAATCTCAGCCCTAACCCTAATGGGAAAATGGAAATAAATACATTTTTTTTTTAATTGTACTATTTTTCCCTAACTAATGGGGTGATAAAGGGGGGTTTGATTTATGATTTTTAGCGGGTTTTTATGTTTGGCAGCTGTCATACGCTAAAAGACGCTTTTTATTGTAAAAATAGTTTTTGCATAACCACGTTTTGAGAGCTATAATTTTTCCATATTTTGACCCACAGAGTCATGGTGAGGTCTTATTTTTTGCAGGACGAGTTGACTTTTTTATTGGTACCATTTCCGGGCAGGTGACATTTTTTGATCACTTTTTATTCTGATTTTTGGGAGGCACAATGAACAAAAACAGCATTTTATGAATTTCTTTTGGGGGGTGAGTTTACACCGTTCCGCGTGTGGTAAAATCGATAAGCCGTTTTATTCTTCGGGTCTGTACGATTACAGGGATACCTCATTTATGTTTTGGCGCTTTTATGCAATGAAAACAGTTTTATATAAAAAATAATTATTTTTGCATCGCTTTATTCTGCAAGCTATAATTTTATTTTTTTGCTGATGATGCTGTGTGTCGGCTCGCTTTTTGCGGGATAATATGACGTTTTCTGCGGTAACATGGTTATTTATATCCATCTTTTGAAACCGCCGATGCTTCCCTAATCCCCCGGTACACTGCTATCATGTTTGATCGCAGTGTGCCAGGGATTAACGTGCCAGGGATTAACGTGCCGTGGGCGGTCCATGACCGCCCCTGACACAGTGCCAGCTGTGATAATCAGCCAACACCCGGCCACGATCAGTGGCGCCCCCCTTGGGAGCGCCGCTGATCGCTTAGACGTACTATCCCATCCCCGATCATAGGGGACGGGTACCGTGGACGAGATAGTACATATGTCAGAAAGGGGTTAAGGTCAAATTAGGCTTGGTCATGAAGGGGTAAAGGGCACAAATAGCTTAGTTACTCACCGATAACGGTGTTTTTCGGAACCTATGACAGCACCACGGAGAGAGGGGATACGCCCCTCAGGGACAGGAACCCACAGACAAAAAGGGCGGTACCTCTCCTCCGCCTTCAGTTGGTTACAGAGCATCAGAGGGTCTCCAGGTTAGTTAGACAACAGAAATATATACACTATTACAATAATGCTTACTTATCAAAGCACCGTGCCTAAACGGAAACACTCTACTGACAGTAAAACGTGCTCACCATACTCGTGAAGGGGTGGGGAATAAGCGGGTGCTGTCATGGGTTCCGAGAAACACCGTTATCAGTGAGTAACTAAGCTATTCTCTCTCACCCATGACAGCACCACGGAGAGAATTACAGAGATTGGGTAGCTTAGGGAGGGACCACCGCCTGAAGGACCCTTCTCCCGAAGGTCAGGTCAGATGTAGAGGCTAGATCTAATCTATAGTGCCTAAAAAAGGTCGAAGGTGATGACCAGGTGGCCACCTTACAGATTTGTTCTATTGATACCTCAGATCTTTCAGCCCATGAGGTCGCCATTGCCCTTGTGGAATGAGCTCAGCCCCTCTGGGATGGTATTCCCGCTGGATGAATATGCCAGGGCAATCGCATCCCTTATTCAGCTTGCCAGGGTACTCTTGGATGCTTTGAGCCCCTTCCAAGGACCCTGGAAACACACAAAGAGAGCCCTCCTTCCTACACTTTTTGGTGGCCTCTAAATGTACTGTACTAGGCACCTTTTAACATCTAAAGTGTGGAATTTTTCTTCCCCCTTATTTTTTTGGATTTGGGCAGAAGGAAGGACTACCTCCTGGGACCTGTGGAAATGTGATGATACTTTAGGTAAATAGGCCGGGTCAGGTTTTAGGATGACTATCCTCTAGAATTTTTGTAAAAGGAGGCCTTGCTGACAAGGCTTGAATATCGCTCACTCTTCGAGCTGATGTTAGTGCCACCAGAAGCACCGTTTTAAGTGATAGGATTTTTAGGGGTGCCGAGTGAATTGGTTCGAACGGCGGGCCTGTCAGTGTTGAAAGTACAAGATTCAGGTCCCATGACGGTAACCTTTGACTAGCTATTGGCCTAGATCTGGCTGCGGCTTTAATAAACCGTGCTACCCAGGGGTCACCTGCCACATCATGGTTATAGAGGGCGCCTAACGCCGCTATTTGTACTTTTAATGTGTTGACCGCCAGACCCTGTTCTAGGCCCTTTTGTAGAAATTCTAGGATCTTATCAATCTGAACCCCGTCCTGAACCTTTGCCCTAGAAGTGGATAGAAATTTTTTCCATGTTCTGCCGTAAGCGCGCATGGTAACCAGTTTCCTACTTTTTTGTAGTGTAGTTATCAGGTTCTCTGAAAATCCCGTCCCTCATCAGTGCCCTCTCAAATTCCATGCTGTTAAATGGAGGTTCGGTGCCTGAGGATGTAACACTGGGCCCTGCGATAGCAGGTCTGGGAGATCCGGTAGGATCCATGGGTCGGTTACGGAGAGCATTCTTAGCCAGGAAAACCAGGTTCTTTTGGGCCAGAAAGGGGCTATCAGTATCAGTCTTGCCCCGTCCTCCCTGACTTTCTTTAGGACCGCTGGAATGAGCATGCTTGGGGGAAAGGCATATGTTAGACTCTGTGTCCATGGGAGCATAAACGCGTCCAGAGCTAGAGGATTCCCCCCTGGGATCTAGGGATCAGAAGGTGTCTACTGTTTTGTTTTTGAAATCGGCAAACAGATCTATGTCTGGGGTCCCCCACATTTTTACAATCTGCCGAAAAATGGACTGCTTTAGTACCCATTCCCCCTGTCGTAATTGGGTGCGGCTCAGAAAGTCTCCCCTTTGATTCTCTGTACCGCGGATGTGTAGGGCTGTCAGAGATAGCATGTTTGCCTCTGCCAGTTTGAGGATTTTGGCGGATGTGTCCATTAGGGCTTGGGACCTGGTTCCCCCCTGGTGATTTATATAGGCCACTGTGACTCGGTTGTCCGAAAAAATGCGGACATGGTGATTTTGGAGCCGGGTTAGGAAGTGTGTCAGGGCATACTGCTAAAAGCTCTTTTTGATTTGAGGAGGCTTTTAGTTCCTGATTTCCCCATACGCTCTGAGTCACCTCGTTGTTCATGTGCGTTCCCCATCCCGTGGGACTGGCATCCGTTGTCACTATGTGTGTTATCTTTGTTACCAAGGGGATCCCTTTGGACAGATTTTCCTGGTTTCCCCACCAAGCTAGGGAATGAATAGTTCTTGAATTTAGGGTAATGCGACCCTCTAGGTGTCCCCCTATTGCTGCCTGGTTGGCCAATACGTCCCACTGGAGATCTATTGTGTGTAACTGAGCCCATTGAACTGCTGGCAGGCAGGCGGATAGGGAACCCAGCAGTGACATAGCCTTCCTTAGTGTCATGGAGGGATTTTGGATTGCTCTTGCTGTAATTTGAGCGATCTTCTCCTTTCTATGGTCTGGGAGGCGACACTCCTGAATGTTTGAGTCTAGTGTTAGGCCCAAGAATTCTTGTACCCTGCTGGGCTCCAATCTTGATTTCTTTAGATTTAGAAGCCAGCCTAGGTCTTGTAGAGTGTTCATCACCCTGTCTCTCTGTTCCCTGCATTTCTGAGCCGAGCTGCCTGCTATTAGGAAATCGTCTAGATACGGGATTATTATTATATCTTGTTCCCTTATATGAGCCATCATTTCCGCTACTATCTTGGTGAACACTCGCGGGGCTATCGATATTCCGAACGGCAGGGCTCTGTACTGGAATTCTTTCACCTTGCCCTTTATTGAGACGGCTAACCTTAGATATTTCCTGGAGTCTTCATGGATAGGGACATGATAGTAGGCGACGCTGAGGTCCAGCACCGTCATGTAGCAGTTTGGGAACAGGACTTTGGTGGTAGACTTGATCAACTCCATTTTGAAGCTCTGATTCTTGATGTATTCGTTTAGTTTTCTCAGATTTATAATTGTACGAAAGGTGCCGTCCGGTTTGGTTACTAGAAAAAGGGGGGAGTAGAACCCTCTGCCCATATCCTGCAGGGGAACCTCCTGGAGGACTCGTTTTTTTACTATGCCTAGGACCTCGCTTTCTAGCGCTTTTTGTTCTCGCATGCTGGATCTCAGCAGCGTTATTACATATTTTTGAGGCGGGAGAGAGAGAAAGTCTATTCTTAGGCCCTCCTGGATTAGGTTTATTATCCATGGGTTGTTTGAAATTCTCCTCCAGGCTGGAAGGAAAAAAGGTTAACCTTCCCCCCACCCTGGGCGTACTGTCACTTGGAGGGCTTTTTGTCCCGGGGAGAGTTATTAAAGAAGAAGCCTCAATCTCTTCTTTTGTCATCCCACTTTTGTTCTCTTGGTGGCCTCCTCTGAAAAAACCTCCTATTTCGAAAGGGCCTCTTAAATGCCGCTGGCCCTATATTTGGGAATCCTTTTTTCTTATCCCCTGCTTTCTGGAGGATGTCATCTAACGTCTCCCCAAAAAGGGATCTCCCTTCACAGGGGATTGAGCATAGCTTCATTTTGGTTTGTAGGTCCCCTGGCCAACTTTTAAGCCATAGTGTCCTTCGGGCCGCGTTTGAAAGTGCTGCTGTTTTGGACGATAGCCTGACTGAATCGGCCGATGAGTCCGCTAGGAATGCAGCCGCTCCCCTTATTACTGGGATAGAATCTAAGATTTTATCTCTTGGTGTCCCTTCCCTCAGCTGTTTCTCAAGTTGGTCCACCCATGCCATTAGGGCTCTTGAGGTGCATGTCGCCGCTATCGCTGGCCTGAGGTTACCGCCTGCCGACTCCCAAGCCCCCTTTAGAAAGGTATCCGCTTTTTTGTCTAGGGGGTACCTGAGGAAGCCCATGTCCTCAAGGGGAAGGGCGAATTTCTTTGAGGCCTTAGCGACTGCTACGTCGAGTTTCGGGGCTTTATCCCAAAATGTGAATGCCTCCTCCTCAAGGGGATATTTCCTTTTAAGGGAAGGGACCGTAGTATTTTTCCTAATAAGGAAGAGGAACAGCATTCGGTCTGGGTGAAAAATTGTATCAAAAATGTATTTTGCCAGTACAAAATACAACGTTTCGGCCATATTGTGGCCTTTTTTACTTGAAAAAGGCCACAATATGGCTGAAACGTTGTATTTTGTACTGGCAGAATAAATTTTTGATACAATTTTTCACCCAGACCGGACGCTGTTCCTCTTCCTTATTTGGACTATTGTTCATTTGGGTCCATAAACCTTTGAACCTGCATCTACTCCTCAATTGTGCTATCAGCTGCTCTTTGTTGTTTATCGTAGTATTTTTTCTGTCTGGCTTATCCCACTCTTTTTTGATTAGACCCTTGACAATTTCAAGAAAGCGGAAATATCTTTTTTCTGGCCTAGTCCCCCGAACATTATGTCCTGGACTGTTTATCCGGCCTCGGGTCCAATACCCCCATGGTAGACCTCACAGCCTTCACTAGTTTGTCTACCTCTTCTAGGGGAAAACAGTGGCGTCCTCCTGTTTCCTCGTCTGAGGAGTCGGATTCTGAGGATTTAGACGAGATTTCTCCCGATGTGGAAGAGACTGACTGGGAGGTTTCTACCATGTCTTTTTTCCTCGTTTTATCCCTATGTTTAAGGGATTCGAGGGCGCTCTGGACCTCTGATTTAATGGCAGCCCTTAGGTCAGATGCGAAATCCGGTCTCCTGACAAACAATTTCTTTTGTGCAGGACTCGCATAGTTTTTTCTCCCATGATGCAGGAAGGGGTCTAGTGCAAGTGGGACATTCCCTGTTCTTTTTTGCCTTCTTCTTTCCCTAATGAGGGAGAGAAATTGCATTACAAGGGTGACATTCACGAAGATCATTTATCCCAAAAAGGTGCGCGGCTGCAGGTACCGGTTCGGAAGACTGAGTCAGGTCCTGTATAGGCTGATCTCCTGGTGGTGTTTTGCTCCTTGCCGCTGACGTACTACGCTGCGTGGAGTGACTGCTGGAACGGCTCTCCTTTTGTCGGTGGTGGTGTTGGTGGCGCTGCTGCTTTAGCTGCTGCTCCTGTTGCTGGTCGCTATCCTCCATTATTAGGATCGCTTCCAGCCAGGAGCTTCTGCGCCTCACCTTTTTTAAAGTTGCCGCCCTGTGACGTCACCGCTCCCCCTGCATCGCGCTGGTCGGGAGCGCGCTCCTCTACTTCCGGGGCAGCGGCCATCTTGGTACTCTCTGTACCATGGCGCTGCCCATGCTCCACCGGGTCCCGATGAGCCCCAATCTCCTTTCCGGAGTGGCGACTCCGGCGTCTCTCCCCCCCCCGCTCACCCGGCAGCCCACATCGGCCCCAGCGGTGGCGGCTTCGGGCACCGCTCCAGCCGCGACAGGGGCCTCCCCGCTGCCCATTACCGGACAGGCCGGCCCTGGTCTCCCTGGATACGCAGGTACTCCGCATTGTGGGTCCCTCCGTTAGGGACAGGAACCCAACTGAAGGCGGAGGAGAGGTACCGCCCTTTTTGTCTGTGGGTTCCTGTCCCTGAGGGGCGGATCCCCTCTCTCCGTGGTGCTGTCATGGGTGAGAGAGAAAATTTAGTTTGAAAATTGCAAAATTTTCCAAATTTTTGCCAAATGTCATTTATTTTTCATAAATAAACACAAGTCATATCGAAGAAATGTTACTTCTAACATGAAGTACAATATCTCATAAAAAAAATTCAGAATCAGCGGAATATGTTGAAGCGTTTCCACAGTTATTACCACAAAAAGTGACACTAGTCACAACTGTAAAATATGGTATAAAATAAATAGAACCAATTCTTCATCTACTGTTGATCTGTTCATCTTGCCTCAGATCATAGTAAGACTTGGTTCATATTAATCCTGCTCTTCCGATTTTTCCATGTTAAGTTCTGAAATATGCGCGTGCATAAAAGCGCGGCCCACACAGTTTTGTGCACTTCAAAAAAAAAAAAAAAGGGGGGGGGGGGGGGGGGGGGGGACGACACTGGCCAGACAGAGTCGAGAGTAACTCTGATGCCTCATTATAGTGAATGCATCCCTCAGGGGTATCATTTGAATAACGTCCTTTTGAGATTTAGATGGAAACCCCAATATAAGTGCTCAGCGTAGATAAATTAGATCCCAAATGTTATGTAAAAAGTTCTCAATAAAAGCTTCAGACCATTCACAAGCAATTCCGCACTCAGGTCTGTAATCTGCCAATGGAAATATAGAAGGCTTCCACGTTACTGATAACACTAAGGCTCTGGAAAAGTGCTATGGCCTCCTCACCTCTTAAAAGAAATCCAGTGAATTCTATGCTCCTAAATCCAAATGCCCCCCTGAGCCCCAGAGTGTGTCTAAACCGCATTCAGGAACCACACTGGTATTTCTGTAGCAATGAAAACTCGCTAAATTCACAGGTGCTTGTCTCCAGAAGCACGAGCTGGGCACAATGTACGGACATTACAACGTTCAGACTTAATAATAATAAAAAAGACCTACAACGTTCAGACTTTACACTGGCAGACTTAGAATTTTTCAGTCAGCAACATTCTTTGCTGCGTGTTTCTGGCAAACACCCATGGAGTCAATGTCATCACTAAATGAGTAGAAAAAATTCCAGAGTGGTGTAATTTCCGAAATGGGGTCACTTGAGGAGGGATCCTGCTCTTTTTGGCATCTACTGTAGGAACTCTCTCTATGGAGTCTGCAAACTATTCTACAATAACTTTTTCTCCAAGAGTCAAATACTGCTCCATCACTCCTGAGTCTCACCATGTGGCTAAGCAGTACTGTACAGGACCATATGGGGTATTGCTCAGCAGAAGTTGTGTAGCAAGTTAGTTGGGGCTGGTCAAATGTGACATGCCATTTGTAATTTGTTCCAGCCAAAATTGTGCTCCAGAATTCAATTGACGCTCCTTAGATTTCGAGCCATGTCATGCGCACAAACAATAGTTTTCCACCCCATATAAAGTATCAGTGTACTTAGGACAAATAGTAAAACAAATTGTAAGGTCTATTTTTGGGGCTGAAGCTTCAGTTTTGCAGGGAAAATATGTTTTTTCATTTTCATGGTTCAACGTTATAAAATGCTGTGCAGAACCAAAGGGTTCAAGCTGCTCACCACATCTCTATATAAGCTCCTTAAGGGTTGTAGCTTCCAAAATAGGGTCACTTGTGGGAGGAAGGCGTGTCTTAAGCTGTTTAGGCTGTGTGCACACGTATGCAGAAAATTCCTGACTGAAAACCGGACTCCTTCCCAGAAAACGCACGTTTTTTTCAGTGCGTTTTCTGCGCAAAAATCGCACGTTTTTTATGCGTTGCTTTCCGAAGCGTCCCCAGTCTCATAGAAAATAGCTAGACATGCGGATTTTTCAGCAAAATTAATGAGCATGCTGTTTTTTACCGCGATGCACAAAAAGTGCAGAATTCATTAAAATGAATGGGATACTTTTAAGCGTTTAAGCTTTTTTTTTTTTTTTTAAACGCGAAGAAACGCTTACGTGTGCACATACCCTTAGGCCCAGCATGAGCTGTGCATTTAAAGCCAGTACCCTCAGAATAGATACACAGACAGATAGCATAGATAAATGGAACAGACATACAGAGAACAGATAGATATCCTGTAAATATACAACGTCACAATCCCCCTACATCTTATAAGCGTGCACCATTTATTGTATTTCATGAGGCACTACAGGGTGCTTAGCCTTGTTTATCCTAATAACCCCATAATTTTGAAATATTTATTTATCTCCTAATTTTGGTAACCAGCAAAGTAGAGAGTTGTGGGCTTATATTACCAGGCTGGAAATATCCATGGTTATTGGGTCCTTGCTAGCCTAAAAATACCAGCACATATTTGCCCCAGAAGTGACGCATCACATTAGACATGTTAATTCTGGTCCATTGTCTCGCTATTCTCAATTGCACTGGTCCAGTGGCAAGGCAAAGGTGGTATTTGTAGCTCGTGTTGTTGTCAGCGGTGATATGTCAAAAATTACAGCTGGCATGAAACCCTGGGGTTAGTTATGGAGAGGTGTCTAAGGCTATATGCCCACTTTGCAGAAATGCTGTGGACTTGCCCGCATTTCTGCAACTCCCCGCCGCGGGTAAAACGCATGCGGAATTGGCATGCGTTTTCTCGCAAAATACAAGCGTTATGCAAGCGGGTTTTAGCTTGCGGAATTCAAGCGCTTTTCCAAGCGATTTAAAGCATCACTTGGAAAAGTGATTGACAGATTCATCACACTTGTCAAGCATAGTGCTTGACAAGTGTGACCAACTTTTTACCAATGATGCTGCCTATGCAGAATCAGTAGTAAAAGACAGAATGTTAAAAATAATTAAAATAAATAAATAATATGGATATACTCACCTCCTGTCAACCCCCTATCTCCTCAGCGGCGCTGCCGGCAAGTTCCGTTCCTAGTGATTCATTGCTTTATTGATCTCTGATGACGTAGCTGTCATGCGACCACGACATCACATAGGTCATTTTGGCACGAAGCACACCTGGGAACAAAGCCGCCGCGTGCACCACTGAGGACCGGGACATAGTAAGTAAATCCCCATTTTTTATTATAATTCTATTTTTAACAGGAATATGGTACCCAGAGCATGGAGCAGTCTCCTCTCCTCCAGACCCTGGGTACTGTCCTCACATGAAACAAACACTTCACGCATGGTGGGCATGGCCACATGCGTAAAGTGAGCGTTTCAATGCAATCCTATGGCGGCGGAAGCGCTGCGATTCCGCCAAATTAATGGACATGCTGCGTATTTTTCCGCAATGCGATTCAGCAGCGGAAAAATCCACAGCATTGGCACAGCAACTGTGGAATCTCAAAGGGTTCCATGAGATGCGTTTTAACTAGTGCTTTTTAAGTGTTTCCGCTGCGGTCTCGCCGCTGTGGAAACACTTATAAAATGAAACGTGGACACAGCCTAAAAGACAGCCCCATTACTAACCCACTAGTCAAAAATAAACACAAAAACTTCCCGTCTGCTTTAGTTTTGCTGTTTATATAAAACAGGGGTGACCTTACGTCATTTTTTAAATAATTTATTTACTAAAGGCAAACAAGGCTATACATACTTTAGTGCCACATGAAAGGCATTAAAGGGTGCAACCTTATAATATGTAGGGGGCTTGTGACATATATATATACACACACACATACACACAGGCTATCTATTCTATTTATCTAGCTCTTTAGATCAGATTGCTTAGTTTTGTAAACTAGTTTTAAGTTACATAGAGCAGTATAGTATGCAAATGATTATGTCAAAAACAAATTGCATACAGAATGCATTCACATGTAATAAGGATGTTAGGCGAGAAAAAAAATTGCACACTAGTATTGCACTCGCAAGACATACGGAGTAATGTAATTGGAGCAATTTTTAGCACGCACACTATTCAATTTTGACACTGGCAGTGTATAAGTGGATACAAAGGTAATACACCTGACCGAGGCGGAACAAGAGTATCCAGGGCCCCAGGCAGTTTAGAAGGCGATCCCTACCCCAAAGTACCCAATGTATCATGTGACATGTCACATGACCCACTTTGATAAATCATGTGAGTAACACACAGGTCGTCTAAGTGCACATCTGCGATGGAAAAGAACAGAGATAACTATGCGTGTCATGCAAATTTGTCCTTTCTGTACAGCAATATACATAACAATCCCTTGCCCGCTCTTGCCGCTTACACCTAAAGAACATCTCTAGAATCCGCCCTTTTCTCACTATGGAAACAACAAAAACCCTCACTGTTGCATTGATCCACTCTCGCCTGGATTACTGCAACGCTCTATTAATTGGCCTCCCCGTCACTCGACTATCCCCTCTCCAGTCCATACTCAATGCAGCAGCCAGGATCGTCCATCTGGGTAATCGGTACTCGGACGCGTCCGCTCTTCGCCAGTCCTTACATTGGCTGCCCATTCATTATAGGATCCAATTCAAAGTACTTGTTCTCACCCACAAAGCTCTCCACAGTGCGGCACCCCCTTACATCTCTTCTCTCATTTCTGTCTATCGGCCTAGCCGATCGCTGCGCTCTGCAAACGACTTTCGACTAACCTCTGCACTAATCCGTACCTCCCACTCCCGACTCCAAGACTTCTCCCGTGCTGCTCCTATCCTCTGGAATGCTCTACCCCAAGAAATCAGGACTATCCACAATTTGCATAGTTTTAGGCGCTCCCTCAAAACACACCTGTTCAGAGCGGCCTATCACATTCACTAATCAAAGTCATTCTCTGTGTAAGTGTGCGTGCGTAGCCCATTCAATATCTCCATCCATCCTTCATTCCTGCAAGATGGCTGGACCTTCATTGTAAATACACCATTGTAAATACACACCTGTACTCTGTATCTCCCTCACCTCATTGTAGATTGTACGCTCTCACGAGCAGGGTCGTCTTATTTCGTCTTATTTTGCTTTAATTATTGTATTGTTAGCGTTGTTACTTATGACTTGTGTTTTGAAACTGTTAAACTGTAAAGCGCTGCGGAATATGTTGGCGCTATATAAATAAAGATTATTATTATTATTATTATTAACATGGTGCTGTACATAATAAAACAGGGGTGAGAGATTAATTTTCCCAAGGGGTGAGAGACCTTGACTGTTGTGGAGGCTGCACAGATAGGCTCAAATTAATTTTGCTCAATATTAACCCTTTTACCCCAAAAAGGTGGACTGCACGTTAATGACCAGGCCAATTTTCACCATTCTTCCACTGCCATTTAACCCCTTTCTGGCACTGGACGTACTATCCCGTCCACGTGCCCTAGGCTTAATTCCCATGGACGGAATAGTACGTCACAAATGATCAGCCACGCCCCCGGGGGGGGGGGGGGGGGCGAGCGTGGCTGACTGTCGCCGGATGTCAGCCGACACCAGGCACTAAGTGTCCCAGAGGAGTCACAGACAGCTCCTGGCACTTTAACCCCCGGAACACTGCGATCAAACATGATCACATCATTCCTGAGCAGGCAGAGGGGCTGAGCGCTCTGACAGCCCCTCTGCCTTTGGATCAGAGACCCCGCGTATTGGTCCCAGATCGCTGCCATGGAGGCCTGATGTCGTCATGACAACATCCGGGTAACCACAGCTCAGAGACTTCCTGTTATGCGCAGTGCATATCAGGAAGTCTCACAGGTAAGTGCAAAGAAACTGCAGCTCTGCATGCCATATAAGCGATCAGCCTGCATGAAATGTGGGACCCAGTGTAATAGTAAGGATTAAAAAATAAAAAATTAAAATTGTAAAAAATATTTTTAAAAATAAAAAGTAATAAAAAAAACTATTATATCAATAAATATTTGAATTTAAAAAAATCTAAATAAAAGTACACATATTTAGTATCGCGGCATCCATAACGACCCGCCCCATAAAACTGTCACACTAGTTAACCCCTTTAGTGAAACCCCCCCAAAAAAAAAAAGAGACACCAAACAGCGTCATCAGCAGAAAAATAAAAAAAGTTATAGCCCTCACAATAAAGTGATGCAAAAATAATTATTTTTTATATAAGTTTTTATTATATAAAAGCGCCAAAACATTAAAAAAAATTATATAAATGAGGCATCGCTATAATCGTACTGACCCTAATAAAACGGCTTTATCAATTTTACCACACGCAGAACGGTATAAACACCCCCCCCCCCCCCCCCCCAAAAGAAATTCATGAATTGCTGTTTTTTTTTCATTCTGCCTCCCAAAAACGGAATAAAAAGCGATCAAAAAATGTCATGTGCCCAAAAATGGCACCAATAACGTCAACTCATCCTGCAAAAAACAAGACCTCACATGACTCTGGGCCAAAATATGGAAAAATTATAGCTCTCAAAATGTGGTGATGCAAAAACTATTTTTTTGCAATAAAAAGTGTCTTTTAGTGGGTGACAGCTGCCAAACATAAAAACCCACCATAAATAGTAAATCATACCCCCCTTATCACCCCCTTAGTTAGGGAAAAATAATAAAATAAAAAAAATGTATTTATTTTCTTTTTCCCATTAGGGTTAAGGTTAGAGTTGTGGCTAAAGTTAGGGCTAGGGTTATAGCAAAATTTAGAGCTAGGCTAAGGGCTAAAGTTAGGGTTAGGGTTGGTGCTAATGTTAGGCGCCCACAGTACCTCCAGCTGCCTCATCATAGGGAATCTTGCGCCAGAGGTTCTGTCTGAATTACGTATTTCAAACATTTACGTGGAAACCCTGATACAAGCGCTCAGCACAGAGCGCAGGATAAATGTACGTTGAGCCTTAATGCGATCTTTGGGAGGCAGGATGAAAAAAATCAATGGCAGGGAAAAAATTGGTTTAATATAGTTTTTAATTGTTCCTTGTGCTGTATAAGTGATTAAGTGACTTTATTATTCGGGTCGGTGCGTTTACAACGATACCAGATTTATATTGGGTTTTTATGTTTGGCTGCAGTCACACACTAAAAGACAATTTTTATTGCAAAAATTAGTTTTTGCATCACCATATTTTAAGAGTTGTAATTTGTGCATATTTTAGCCCACAGTCATGCCAGGGCTTGTTTTTCGCCTTATGAGTGATTGGTACCATTTTCGAGCAAATGATGTTTTTTGGGCGAAAAAACACAGCAATTCAGGAATTTCTATAGGGAGAAGGGGGGATATTTAGTTCCGAGTGTTAAAATTGATAAGGCAGTTTTATTCTTCGGGTCAGTACGATTACAGCGACACCTCATTTATATAGTTTTTTTATATTCTGGGGCTTTTACACAAAAACTATTTTATAGAAAATATAATTGTTTTTGCCTCTGAGACCTATAACTTTTCAATTTTCAGATGATGGAGCTGTGTGGCGGCTCTGTTTTCTTACGGGACAAGACGTTTTCAGCGGTACCATGTTTACTCACATCCATTTTTTCTATCGCGTTTTCTTCCACTTTTTGTTTGGCAGTATGAAAAAGCACTGTTTTTTTAGTGGTTGGTGTTAGCTATCAGAATCAGATGGCACACGACGGCGAATGCGCGCTCATCACCCGTATGCTTGGGCGCTCACAATGACATAATAATCTGTCCCTGGTTAAATAGGCTCAGGGCACATGGACGGATTATTATGTCAAATGTAAGAAAGGGGTTAATATATTATAATTATTTTTTTATCTTAATTGTATGACAATGTTGAGCAGAATTAAATATGCTTACATCCTCCAATATACAGTGTGACCCACCACATAGCCCCCTACATACAATATGAGCCCCCACATAGCCCCTCAATCACCAACTAAAGTAATCACCCTATGGGGCCCTTACACATGTAAACCTTAAGAAATTGTTTTTAAAAAAACTTCTCTCTTTAGTTAGTTTAAAAACCCATATACCTGATAAGTGTGTGTGTGTGTACCGTTGAAACCAGAAGTCTACGAATACCATTTAAAAAGACACACATACATGTTTTTCTCAGTATCTGACATGAAATCAGAATAAACCTTTCCAATTTTCGGACAATTAGGATTACCATAATTATTAATATTTGCCAAATGCCAGAATAATGAGAGTCAGAATGTTTTAAGGCATTTTTATTACTTACTGCAAAGTCAAAGGTTTAAATACATTTCATTAGTATTTGGTTCAGTTGCCCTTAACCCCTTAACGACCACTGATACGCCTCTTAACAGTGGCAGTTAAAGGGAATCTGTCACCCCATTTTTCGACTATGAGATGCTGGCACCAACATCAGGGGCTTATCTTCAGCATTCTGTAAAGCTGTAGATAAGCCCCCAATGTAACCTGAAAGAGAAGAAAAAGGAGTTATATTATACTCACCCAGGAGCGGTCCGGTCTTGGTCCGATGGGTGTCGCGGTCCGGTGCCTCCCATTTTCTAACAGTGACGCCCTCTTCTTCCCGTCGTGGCTCCTGCTCAGGCGCACTGCTCTGCCCTGTTGAGGGCAGAGCAGAATACTGCGGTGCGCAGGCGTCGGACCTCTCTCGGCGCCTGCGCACTGCAGGACTCTGCTCTGCCCTCAACTTTTAACACGTATAACATTCTAACAAAAAAATATATATGTGTTTCCAAAATTCTGCTGATGCAAACATGACATGTTGGAAATGTTATTTATTAATTATCTTGTGACGACTCTGATCTAAGGGCACAAAAATTAAAAGTTCGAAAATTGCAACATCTTCAAAATGTTTGGCAAATTTTTGTTTGACTAATAAACACAAGTCATATCGAAGAAATTTTATCACTGACATGAAGTACAATATGTCATGAAAAAAACAGTCTCAGAATCAGTGGAATCCACTGAAGTGTTCCAGTGCTATAACTTCAAAGTGACAGTGCTAGCATTGTAAAAATTATAGTTTGGTCATTAACCCCTTCACCCCCAAGGGTGGTTTGCACATTAATTACCGGGCCAATTTTTACAATTCTGACCACTGTCCCTTTATGAGGTAATAACTCTGAAACGTTTCCATGGATCCCGGTGATTCTGACATTGTTTTCTCGTGACATATTGTACTTCATGTTAGTGGTAAAATTTCAGTCAAATAACATGCGTTTATTTGTGAAAAAAACGGAAATTTGGCGAAAATTTTGAAAATTTCGCAATTTTCCAACTTGAATTTTTATGCCCTTAAATCAGAGATATGGCACACAAAAAACTTGATAACTAACATTTCCCACATGTTTACTTTACATCAGCACAATTTTGGAACCAAAAATTTTTTTTGTTAGGAAGTTATAAGGGTTAAAAGTTGACCAGCGATTTCTCATTTTTGCAACACCATTTTATTTTTACGGACCACATCACATTTGAAGCCACTTTGAGGGGTCTATATGATAGAAAATACCCAAAAGTGACACCATTCTAAAAACTGCACCCTGCATCACAGGAATTTTTTGAATATTTAAAAAGAAAATGAACATTTAACTTTTTTTCACCAAAAAAATACTTCAGGTTCAATTTTTTTATTTTACCAAGGGTAACAGGAAAAATTGGGCTGCAAAAGTTATTGTGCAATTTGTCCTGAGTACGCTGATACCGGATATGTGGGGGAACCACTGTTTCGGCGCATGGCAGAGCTCAGAAGGGAAGGAGCGCCGTTCGACTTTTTCAATGCAAAATTGGCTGGAATTCAGATCGGACGCCATGTCACGTTTGGAGAGCCCTTGATGTACCTAAACAGTGGAAATCCCACACAAGTGACCCCATTTTGGAAACTAGACCCCACAAGGAACTTATCTAGTTATGTGCTGAGAACTTTGGTCCACAAGGGCTTCATAGAAGTTTATAACGTAAAGCGGTACAATTAAAAAATCATTTTTTCCAAAAAAAGGTTTTTTCACCCCCAATTTTTATTTTCCCAAGGGTAACAGGACCCTAAAAGTTACTGTGCAATTTGTCCTGAGTACGTTGATACCCCATATGTGGGTGTAAACGACTATTTGGGCGCATGGCAGAGCTCAGAAGGGAAGCAGCGCCATTTGACTTTTTTGGCTGGAATTGAGATCGGACACCATGTCGTGATTGGAAAACCCCTGATATACCATAACAGTGGAAACCCCCCACAAATGACACCAATTTGGAAACTAGACCCCCCCCCCCCCCCAAGGAACTTATCTAGATGTGTGGTGAGCACTTTGAACCCCCCAGTGCTTCACAGAAGTTTATAACGCCCGGGCGTGAAAATAAAAAAAATCGTATTTTTTCAACAAACATGATATATTAGTCACCAATTTTTTTTATTTTCCCAAGGGTATCAGGAGAAATTGGACCCCAAAAGTTGTTGTCCAATTTGTCCTGAGTACGCTGATACCCCATATGTGGGAGAAAACTACTGTATGGGCACACGTCAGGGCTCGGAAGGGAAGTAGTGACGTTTTGGAATGCAGACTTTGATGGATTGGTCTGCGGGTGTCATGTTGCTTTTGGAGAGCTCTGATGTACCTAAACAGTGGAAACCCCCACAAGTTACCCCATTTTGGAAACTAGACCCCCCCCAAGGAACTTATCTAGATGTGTGGTGAGCACTTTGAACCCCAGAGTGCTTCACAGAAGCTTATAACGACCGGGCGTGAAAATAAAAAAAATCGTATTTTTTCAACAAACATGATCTTTTAGTCCCCATTTTTTTTTATTTTCCCAAGGTTAACAGGAGAAATTGACAGCTGTCACACGCTAAAAGACGATTTTTATTGTAAAAATAGTTTTTGCATCACCACAAATTGAGAGCTATAATTTGAGGTCATGTGAGGTCTTATTTTTTGCGGGACGAGTTGACGTTTTTATTGGTATCATTTTCGGGCACGTGACATCTTTTGATCGCTTTTTATTCCGATTTTTGGGACATAGAATGAACAAAAACCGGCGTTTCATGAATTTCTTTTGGGGGGTGCGTTTACACCGTTCCGCGTGCGGTGAAATTGATAATTAGGTTTTATTCATCAGGTCGGTACGGTTACAGCGATACCTCAATAAGGTTTTTTTTTTATGTTTTGGCGCTTTTATGCAATGAAAACAATTTTATATAAAAAAATAATTATTTTTGCATCGCTTTATTCTGCGAGCTATAATTTTTTACTTTTTTGCTGATGCTGAATGGTGGCTCGTTTTTTGCGGGACGAGATGACGTTTTCAGCGGTACCAAGGATATTTATATGCGTCTCTTTGATCGCGCGTTATTGCACTTTTTGTTCGGCGGTATGATAAATCATTTTTTGCTTCGTTTTTTATTTTTATATTTTAAGGGGTTCGCTAAAGGGGTTAACTAATGGGACAGTTTTATAGGGCGGGTCGTTACGGACGCGGCGATACCAAATGTGTACTTTTATTGTTTTGGGTTTTTTTATTTCCAAAAAATGAATTTATTAGGGAAATTTTTTTTTTTCAATTTAGCGATTTTTTTTAAATTATTTTTACACTTTTTTTTTTTTTTTTTTTTAACTATTACATTGTCCCAGGGGTGACATGACTCATGTGACAGATCGCTGATCTGTCACATCACAGATCACTGTGACAGATCAACGATCTGTCACAGGCACTGCACTTGGCTTCCTCGTGCCTGCGCTTTGCAGGCACTGAGGAAGCCAGCTTCCTGCAGGCCCCCGAAGGTTCCCGTCGCCATCTTGGATTTGGGGACCTGCAGGGATGAAGCCCCCTGCAGCAGCGCTGCACATTGCGCTGCTGTTGGGGGGCTCAGGGAAGCACGGAGGGAGCCCCCTCCCTGCCGATGCTTCCCTTTAACCCCCGGTAAACCGCGATCGTGTTTGATCGCGGTGTGGGTTAACGTGTCGGCGGCGGTCCATGACCGCCCCTGACACATTGTGCCGGGTGTCAGCTCTGATAATCAGCTAACACCCGGCCGCGATCAGCGGCGCTCACCACGTGGGCGCCGCTGATCGTGCTAGACGTACTATCCCGTCCATGGGCATAGGGGCACGAGCCCCATGGACGGGATAGTACGTCTGATGTCAGAAAGGGGTTAAAGGTCAAATTTTTCTTGGTCTCAAAGGTATGTGCACACGCTGCGGATTGGGGTGCGGATTTGGCCGCGCGGATTTTGTAAAATCCGCAGGTAAATCTGCAGGTGAAAAGACCTGAGGTTTTACCTGCGGATTAGCCTGCGATTTTTCATCTCCACAATGGAGGAGATGGCAAACCGCAGCGTAATCTGCAGAAGAATTGACATGTCATTTCTTTCTGCGGTTTAGAAACCGCAGGAAAACCGCGCTGAAAAATCTGCACTGTCTGCACTGCGGTTAATATCCATAGGATATTATGGTCCTGTACACCGCAGCATAAACTGCTGCGGATCTGCAGCGGCCAAATCCGCAGCGTGTGCACACACCCTCAAGAATGACAATGATTTGGTTCAAACGTTTGGGATATCCTAACACAAGCTTCTCACAATAGTTCGTTGGAAATTTGGGCACATTCCTCCTGACAAAACTGGTGTATCTGATCCAGGTTTGTAAGTCAGCTTGCTCGCAAAGGCCTTTTCAGATTTGCACAAATTTTCAATTGGATTGAGATCAGGGCTTTGTGATGACCACTCCAAAACATTGACTTTGTTACCATTTTGGCAGTATGCTTCGGGTCATTGTCCATTTGGAAGACCCATTTCTGCCCAAGCTTTAACTTCCTGGCTGATCTCTTGAGATGATTCTTCAGTATTGCCACATAATCTTTTCTCATGATGCCATCTATTTTGTCAAGTGCACCAGTTCTTCCTGCAGTAAATTAACCCCACAACATGATGCTGCCACCCTTGTATTTCACAGTTGGGATGGTTTTCTTAGGCATCCAAGCTTTTCCCTTTTTCCTCCAAGTCTAACGATGGTCATTATGCTCAATTTCAAATATAGTTTCATCAGACCACAGTACATGTTTTCAAAAATTAAGGTCTTATTTTTCTAGTGTGCATTTACAAACATTAATCTAGCTTTTTTTATGTTACTTTTGGAGTAATGGCTTCTTCCCGCCAAAGCGGACTTTCAACCCGTGATGAAACAGTACTCGTTTCACTGTGGATATTGACACAATCTTATCAGATTCCGCCATGATCTTCACAAGGTCTTTTGCTTTTGTCGTTTGGTCCGACGTGCATATCAACCCAAGTATGTTCATCTGTGGGACACAGAACCCGTCTCCTTCCTGAGCAGTATGATGGTTGGACATTTCCGAGGCTCCTTCGGGCATGTTAACCCCTTACTGGTTAGTATTCCCCGCTTTGACGAGGGCTCCGGCGGTGATGCCCCATCAAAGCCGGGACATGTCAGCTGTTTTGAACAGCTGACATGTGCCCACAATAGACGCGAGTGGAATCACGATCCACTCGTTCCTATTGACTAGTTAAATGCCGGTCAAACGCTGACAGCCACGCGACCGGAAATACGCGCAGCGCTGACCCGTCACGTGATCAGGGGTCATCGGGTGTGTTGGCATAACCACCAAAGGTCTCCTGGAGAACTCTATGGTTGTTGATGCCGGATTGCTATGAGCGCTCATAGTAATGCTGTAATTCTGCTACATAGAGGTAATCTGAGCATCACCACTATGTAGCAGAGGTGATCGCGTTGTGGCAGCTTCTAGCGCCTCCCATGGAGGATATAGAAGCATGCCAAAAGTGATAAAGAAAGTTTTTAAAAATATAACAAAAAAAAAAAAAAGTTCAATCACCCCCCGTCAGCTCATTCAAAACAAAACAAAAATAATCAAAGTCAAAGTACCAGAATTACGTCTTTTTGGTCGCTGCGAGATTGCATTAAAATGCATTAACGGGTGATCAAAAGATCGTATCTCTACAAGAGTGGTATCATTAAAAAAAGTCTAATCGGCATGCAAAAAATAAGCCCTCATCCAATCAGAGATGGTAATGGACACGCTACGGCTCTCGGAAAATGGCGCTTTTTTTTTTTTTTTTTTAGCAAACTCTGGAATTTTTTTTTCATCACTTAAATAAAAAAAAAAACCTAGAGATGTTTGGTGTCTATCAATTCGTAATGACCTGGAGAATCATAATGGCAGGTCAGTTTTAGCATTTAGTGAACCTAGCAAAAAAGCCAAAACAAAAAACAAGTGTGGGATTGCACTTTTTTAGCAATTTCACCGCACTTGGAATTTTTTCCCCGTTTTCGAGTACACGACATGGTAAAACCAATGGTGTCGTTCAAAAGTACAACTCTCGCAAAAAATAAGCCCTCACATGGTCAAAATGACGGAAAACTAAAAAGTTACAGTGCTGGGAAGAAGGGGAGAGAAGAACTAAAACGAAAAACCGAAAAAATCTCCGGGGGTTAATGGGTCAATACTTATGAAGTATTCTATTATTCTGAAGTATTCTATTCTGTATATGGCAATGTTTGCATTGTTTGGTCACAGGACATCTGATGAGCAGTTGCTCTTGACATTGTTTACTATAAATAAAATGTTCATTTTCAATCCTTTATTGAGATTGCTATGTAGGCAATAACTGTCTGAAGTCACCTAACGCTAGGTTTCCTCCTTTGTCAAGTCTTGCCAATCCTATAGTGCAGCTGACCAGTTTGTGCTTGTTTGTGGGTCTTGATGCCTTAAAGTTTTGTCTTAAGAATGTGAAGTGCATGCATCAAGGGGTTGAGAACTGGTGACTGACTTGGCCATTGCAGAATATTCCACTTCTTTGCCTTAAAAAACTCATAGGTTACTTTTGAAGCATGTTTTGGGTTATTGTACATCTGTACTGTGACGCACCTTCTAATCAGCCTTGATACATTTGGTTAAATCTGGGTAGAAAGTATAGTTCTGTACACTTCAGAATTCATCTAGTCTTCAGTCACATCATAAAAAAACAGTAGTAACCAAGAGCCATTGCCATCACACTGCCTCCACCATGTTTTACATACAGTAGGATGTGGCGTACTTTGGATCATGAACCGTTCCAAGCCTTCTCCATACTTTCTTCAACCCATAATGCTGGAATAGGTTGATCTTAGTTACATCTATCTAAAATACATCTATCTAAGAATGCTTTTCCAGAACTGGGCTAGCTTAATTTTTTTTTTTTTTTGCATGATCTGGACTGATTTTTAAGGCTGATTAATGGTATGCACACTGTGGTGAATGCTCTGAATTTGCTCAAATTAAGTTTTTTTCTTTATGATAGACATAGATATATAAATACTTTCTTCTTGTATAGTGTTCTTCACTTGGAATGACCTTTTAAACCACCACTGTTGCTTGTATCTTGGTAAATCACTTTTTTTTGCAATTTCACCACACTTAGAATTTTTTTCCCGTTTTCAAGTACACGACATGGTAAAACCAATGGTATCATTCAAAAGAACTCGTCCCACAAAAAATAAGGCCATATTGACGGAAAAATAAAAAATGTTATGGCTCTGGAAAGAAGGGGAGCGAAAAACAAAAATTAAAATTTTACCAAGGATGAGCAAGACTGGTGCAAGTCCACAATTCTCTTCCAGATATCTTGGCTGATTTCTTGAGACTTTCCAAAAATGATACACAAAGAAGCAGCGTTTCAGTTGTGTATTAAAAGACATCCATAGGTATGTCCCTAATTAACTCAGAGGATTCCAAACACATGACATCATATGAGCAGTCCAGAATTGTTGGAAAGCATAATAATATTAGTGTATGTAAACTTTTGACTCTGCAGTAAGTAATAAAAATGCCTTATAACATTCTCTCGCTCTCATTCTACTGGCACTTGGCATATATTAATAATTATGGTAATTTACCTAAAACCGAAAGGTTTGTTCTGATTTCATGTCAGATATTGAGAAAAACATGCATGTGTGTCTTTTTATATAGACAAATAATGAGGGCAATCTGGGCTTTAGGGGGCACATGGCCAGATACACCCTCACAATAATATTTTGTGCACCGCCATTGGCGCACATATCCCGGCAGCAAGCCATCCTGGCGCTCTTTTGCCGACAATATAAAATAGCTGTACCGCTTCACGTGAGCTCCCTTTGCCTCTGCTGTGACTGTCAGTGCGATGACGTAATCAGCCAGCACCAGCGTGTACATGCCACAAGTACAAGTGGAGCAGGTGGGACTGTGGCAGAGCGCCAGGGTAGCCATAGCTAGGTGAGTATGTGGTCCTTTTTTATTAACATGTGCATGGGATGCTTGCCTATGTGAGGATGTGAGGGCTCGTAATGTATATAGTTAACTATGTGTGGAGATTCATACTGTATATATGCAAATATGTGGGGGCACTTACTACATAGTGGCCTATTTAAGTGCTTGTACTGCAAATTGTAGCCTATGTAAGGGCTCATGTGGTATATAATATGCTATGTGAGGGTTCATGCTGTATATACAGTGCCTTGCGAAAGTATACGGCCCCCTGGATCTTTTCAACCTTTTCCCACATATCATGATTCAAAACAAAGATTCCAAATGTTAATTTTGTGAAGAATCAACAACAAATTGGACACAATTGTGTAGTGTGACAAAATTTATTGGTTATTTTAAATTTTTGTGGAAATACAAAAACTGAAAAGTGGGGCGTGCATTATTATTAAGCCCCTTTAACTTAATACTTTGTTGTGCCATCTTTTGCTGCTATTACAGCTGCAAGTCTCTTGGGGTATGTCTCTATCAGTTTTTGTATATCGAGAGACTGAAATTCTTGCCCATTCTTCCTTGGCAAACAGCTCGAGCTCAGTGAGGTTGGATGGAGATCGTTTGTGAACAGAAGTTTTCAGCTCTTTCCACAGATTCTCGATTGGATTCAGGTCTGGACTTTGACTTGGCCATTTTAACACCTGGATACATTTATTTATGAACCCATTCCATTGTAAATTTTGCTTTATATTTGGGATAATTGTCTTGTTGGAAGACAAATCTCCGTCCCAGTCTCAGGACTTTTGCAGGTTTTCTTCAAGAATGGTCCTCTATTTGGCTCGATTTATCTTCCAATCAATTTTAACCGGCTTCAATGTCCCTGCTGAAGAAAAGCAGTCCCAAACCATGATGCTGCCACCACGTTTGACAGTGGGGATGGTGTGTTCAGGGTGATGTGCGGTGTTGCCTTTACACCAAACATATCGTTTGGCATTGTTGCCAAAAAGTTCAATTTTGGTTTCATCTGACCAGAGCACCTTCTTCCACATGTTTGGTGTGTCTCCCAGGTGGCTTGTTGCAAACTTTAAGGCTGGGTTCACACGTACCGGAACTCTTGCGGAAATTACCGCGAGAATTCCGGAATTCCATTCCGCGGGAAAATGTTTGACGAGTGTGACCAACTTTTTACTATTGAGGCCACCTATGCGGCTTCAATAGTAAAAGATAGAATGTAAAAAATAATAAAAATATTGTTATTCTCACCTTCCGACATTCCGTGCAGCCTTCCTGCCTCTCTCCACGCTCCCGGTCCCAGTAATCCTTTGCGACAATTACCGCGATGACGTCCGTTCTCGCAGGATCGCGACGTCTCGCGGTCATTCGCGATGACATCGCACGAATGACCGCGAGACTTAGCGATCCCCTGAGAACGGACGTCATCGCTCGCAAAGGCTTACTGGGACCGGGAGCGTGGAGAGAGGCGGGAAGGCTGTGCGGGACGTCAGAAGGTGAGAACATTTTTTTTTTTTTTTTTTTTTAATTCTTTTTACAGGGATATGGTACCCAAAGCCCGGAGGACAGTCTCCTCTCCTCCGGACCGTCGGTATCATCCGCAAATGTTCTGCTTACTTTTCTCATGGTGTGCACAGCCACATGCGGAAAGTAAGCAGAACAATGCATTCCTATGGGTGCGGGATAGCTGTGATTCCGCGAAATTAATGAGCAAACTGCGTTATTTACCGCAAAGCGATTCCGCCGCGGTAAAAACCGCAGCATTAGCACAGCATTGCGGAATTCCACAGGAATGCTTGGGATGCTTATTTTTCGCGGCAAAAACGCGCGGAAAATACCGCCACGGAAACGCGAAAAAAACTGTACGTGTGAATGAGGCCTAATGACACTTTTTATGGATATATTTGGGAAATGGCTTTCTTCTTGCCACTCTACCATAAAGGCCAGATTTGTACAGTGTACGACTGATTGTTGTCTTATGGACAGACTGTCCCACCTCAGCTGTAGATCTCTGCAGTTCATCCAGAGTGATCATGGGCCTCTTGACTGCATCTCTGATCAGTCTTCTTGTTTGAGATGAAAGTTTAGAGGGACGGCCGAGTCTTGGTAGATTTGCAGTGGTATGATACGCCTTCCATTTCAATATGATCGCTTGCACAGTGCTCCGTGGGATGTTTAAAGTTTTGGAAAACATTTTATATCCAAATCCGACTTTAAACTTCTCCACAATAATATCACGGACCTGCCTGTTGTGTTCCTTGGTCTTCATGATGCTATCTGTGCTTCAAACAGAACCTGAAACTATCACAGAGCAGGTGCATTTATACGGAGACTTGATTACACACAGGTGGATTATATTTATCATCATTAGTCATTACAGGACAACAATGGATCATTCAGAGATCCACAATGAACTTCTGGAGTGAGTTTGTTGCAATGAAAGTAAAGGGGCTGAATATTGCACGCCCCACTTTTAAATTTTTGTATTTCCACAAAAATTTAAAATAACCAATAAATTTCGTTCAACTTCACAATTGTGTCCCACTTGTTGATTCCTCACCAAAAATTTACATTTGGTATCTTTATGTTTGAAGCATGATACGTGGGAAAAGGTTGAAAAGTTCCAGGTAGCCGAATACTTTCGCAAGGCCCTGTAGGTAGCTATGTGGGGTTCATGTTGTATATAAGAGACTATGTGGGGCTCATACTGTACATAGGAGGCTATGTGTGGGCTCATACTGTATATAGGAGGCTATGCGCGGGTTCATACTGGATATAGGAGGCGATGTGTGGCTCATACTGTACATAGGCTATGTGCGGGCTCCTATGATGTATAGGAGGCTTTATGGGGGTACATACTGTATTGTATGTAGGAAGCTATGTGAAGGCTCACACTTTAGGCAGTTACGAGACGGCTAATACTGTGCCTAGTGATTATATATATAATCTCCCTAGAAACAGTACTAGCCTTCACATAGCTCCCTATTAATAGCACAGCTACCGGGGGGGGGGTTTGGGGGGGAGGCAGAGAGGGCCATGGCCCCGGGCCTCGCGCTCTTAGGGGGCCCAACCGGTTCTACGCTACTGTAACTATTAGCGTGCACAGTGCACCCATACAGTTACATTCTGCGGCAGAGCAGGGAGAATAGTCTCCCTCCTATGCCGCCCGGCTGCTATGGGGCCACTGAGCAGGCAGGGGGCCCGGTGCCAGCATTTGGCCCCCCGCCCGTCATCGCCAGTTCAACTGTATCGGCTGCATGCAGATACAGCTCACCACATTGATGAGAGAAGGAGCAAGCGCTCCTCCCATCATCCCCCTTTCAGCGTCTGATGCAGACACTGACAGTGGGCACGATAACGTCACTGCCCAATGCCCGCTGTCAGAAGATGAGCGGGAACTCGGAGCAGCACAGGAGCCAGGAGGAAGAGAGGCGAGTATTGGATTTATCTTTTTATGGAGCTGCATTATATTACAGTCTGCCTATGGGGGTGCTGCCTTACATTACAGTATGCCTATGGGGAGGTGCATTATATTACAGTCTGCTCATTGAGGGCTGCTGCCTTAAATTATAGTCTGCCTATGGGGGGTGCTGCCTTAAATTATAGTCTGCCTAAGGGGGGTGCTGCCTTGCATTACAGTCTGCCTATGGGGGGTGCTGCCTTGCATTACAATCTGCCTATGGGGGGTGCTGCCTTACATTACAGTCTGCCTATGGGGGGGCCTTTTATTACAGTCTGCCTAAGGGGGGTGCTGAATTACATTACAGTCTGCCTATGGGGGGTGCTGCCTTACATTACAGTCTGCCTATGGGGGGTGCTGCCTTACATTACAGTCTGCCTATGGGGGTGCTGCCTTACATTACAGTTTGCCTATGGGGGTGCTGCCTTACATTACAGTCTGCCTATGGGTGGCTGCCTTACATTACAGCCTGCCTATGGGGGGCTGCCTTACATTACAGCCTGCCTATGGGGGGGTGCTGCCATACATTACAGTCTGCCTATGGGGGGGCTGCATTATAATATACAATCTGCCTATGGGGGGCTGCATTATTCTGAAGAGTGCTTATGGGTGGGCTGCATTATACTATATAGAGTCTGCCTATGGGGGCTGCATTATACTATATTGAAGACTATTTGGTGTATTAAACTATATGGCGGCTATCTAGGGGGCCATCATACAGTGTGGAGATTACAGTGAGGGGGCTATCATACAATGTTGGAGCCATCAAATAGTTTGGGGGATACTGAGTGGTCAGTATATATACAGTGAGGGGGTATTATACTGTGTATAAGAGAGCACTGTTTATAAGGGAGCTGTTCAGGGGGGAGACTCGGGACATTATTAAATGTAAAGTGGGCACTTGTTATAGGGGAACTCAGGTTACTGTGACTATCAAAGGGGCACACGGGCATTATTACATTCTAGGGTACAAAATGTGGGAACTGTTTTCTAAGGCACTTGCACCCGGCATTACTATATTCTAGAGGATTGCTTTAGAATTTGAAGGGCACACAGAACCACACAGTAGGTGCAGTAATAGGGACACATATGGCAACAGCGGCTCAGCATTGAGGTATCAGCAGGATGAGGGGTTTGTGCAGGTTGGAGATAGATAATGATGGGGCTGGAATATGAGAAGTGAAACGTGTCTTTCTTGTAATCTCTGCAGCCGAGTCCTGGCTGGAGAAGTTGCCATTGTCGATCTGGGGTAGATGGAAAAGACGTGAAAAGTGAACGATTCCATTAGAAAGACCGTCAGCGGTAAGTCACCATCTATAAAACTGTGCAGTAATTACTTATATGTTTTGAAGGACTGGTATTTACCACTGACCATATGGCGGTAATATCCATGCTGGTCCTCCTGATATAGAGATCATTTTCAGTAACCGTGCAGTCGTCTCCTACATCCACTATTAGGGTGCATCAATGTGTTGTAATCAAGGTTACCTGGTTAGGGACCCACTGAAAAGATGTCCTCTGCGCTGTAAGCCCGAAATGTTGCTGTTCTAGGACTTGTTGTTCTACAAGTGTTTAGTTTATAAGGGGGGCTTACAAGGTTAGCTGGAGAGCTTGGTGGGACTGGCTAATCACACACACCTGCCAACTACAGGGGTGCTTACAGCTACATAATGTGTCTGTGGCTTGGTCACATGGTAGTGTTTTAAGGTCCTGGAAGGGGACAGGTCTCTGTGTGTTAGAAGGTCTTGTGAGTGGACCGGATTCCTGAAGAGCACATGGTGAGGCTGTGTACCTGAATAGTCTTTGTTTTGGAAGGTCCTGCGAGTGGACCGGATTCCTGAAGCGCACAGGGTGAGACCATGTACTGGCAGAGTGTGACGGCATTGTGGTGGGGAAGCTACCGTCCTTCCGAAGGTCTGGAACTGTCGGAAGCCTGTTGAGAAAGGCATTTTCCAGGACAGTAATCCCAGATAGGAAGCATCTCTGGAGGTTAGGACTGACAAGAGGTCAGTGTATGGAGCAGAGCTCCTGAAAAGTAACCTCGGACAAAGGGGTTACTATGAACTGTGCGGTCTCCCACGGTAACTTGGCTAAGTGAGGTTGAGCATGATTAGAGATTGCGATCTAATGTCGTGTAATGCTATATGTGTGGAGACATTGACACGGCGCACGGACAACCCCCGGGAACTAGTCAGAGGAGGACTGGCGGGTGTAGTATCTGTCCAATGAAGGAAGCCATGTACTTTGAACTGTAAGTTACGTACAGTGGGGAAAAAAAGTATTTAGTCAGTCAGCAATAGTGCAAGTTCCACCACTTAAAAAGATGAGAGGCGTCTGTAATTTACATCATAGGTAGACCTCAACTATGGGAGACAAACTGAGAAAAAAAAAATCCAGAAAATCACATTGTCTGTTTTTTTTTTTCATTTTATTTGCATATTATGGTGGAAAATAAGTATTTGGTCAGAAACAAGCAATCAAGATTTTTGGCTCTCACAGACCTGTAACTTCTTCTTTAAGAGTCTCCTCTTTCCTCAACTTATTACCTGTAGTAATGGCACCTGTTTAAACTTGTTATCAGTATAAAAAGACACCTGTGCACACCCTCAAACAGTCTGACTCCAAACTCCACTATGGTGAAGACCAAAGAGCTGTCAAAGGACACCAGAAACAAAATTGTAGCCCTGCACCAGGCTGGGAAGACTGAATCTGCAATAGCCAACCAGCTTGGAGTGAAGAAATCAACTGTGGGAGCAATAATTAGAAAATGGAAGACATACAAGACCACTGATAATCTCCCTCGATCTGGTGCTCCACGCAAAATCCCACCCCGTGGGGTCAGAATGATCACAAGAACGGTGAGCAAAAATCCCAGAACCATGCGGGGGGACCTAATGAATGAACTGCAGAGAGCTGGGACCAATGTAACAAGGCCTACCATAAGTAACACACTACGCCACCATGGACTCAGATCCTGCAGTGCCAGACGTGTCTCACTGCTTAAGCCTGTACATGTCCGGGCCCGTCTGAAGTTTGCTAGAGAGCATTTGGATGATCCAGAGGAGTTTTGGGAGAATGTCCTATGGTCTGATGAAACCAAACTGGAACTGTTTGGTAGAAACACAACTTGTCGTGTTTGGAGGAAAAAGAATACGGAGTTGCATCCATCAAACACCATACCTACTGTAAAGCATGGTGGTGGAAACATCATGCTTTGGGGCTGTTTCTCTGCAAAGGGGCCAGGACGACTGATCCGGGTACATGAAAGAATGAATGGGGCAATGTATCGTGAGATTTTGAGTGCAAATCTCCTTCCATCAGCAAGGGCATTGATGATGAAACGTGGCTGGGTCTTTCAACATGACAATGATCCAAAGCACACCGCCAGGGCAACGAAGGAGTGGCTTCGTAAGAAGCATTTCAAGGTCCTGGAGTGGCCTAGCCAGTCTCCAGATCTCAACCCTATAGAAAACCTTTGGAGGGAGTTGAAAGTCCGTGTTGCCAAGCGAAAAGCCAAAAACATCACTGCTCTAGAGGAGATCTGCATGGAGGAATGGGCCAACATACCAACAACAGTTTGTGGCAACCTTGTGTAGACTTACAGAAAACGTTTGACCTCTGTCATTGCCAACAAAGGATATATCACAAAGTATTGAGATGAAATTTTGTTTCTGACCAAATACTTATTTTCCACCATAATATGCAAATAAAATGAAAAAAAAACCAGACAATGTGATTTTCTGGATTTTTTTTTCTCAGTTTGTCTCCCATAGTTGAGGTCTACCTATGATGTAAATTACAGACGCCTCTCATCTTTTTAAGTGGTGGAACTTGCACTATTGCTGACTGACTAAATACTTTTTTGCCCCACTGTATGTGTTGTAGGCCTGTTTCACACTTCCGTTTTTGTGTCCGCCAAACGGATCCGTTTCCGTTTTTTTGACGGAAACTGATGCAAACGGATCCGTTTTTTTGACGGATCCGCGGTAACCGTAATGGAAGTCTATGGGACAAAAAAACGGATCCTGCAAAAAATGGCGGATCCGTTTTTTTACGGAAAACAACGGATTTTGACGGATTTGAAAAAACGGAAGTGTGAAACAGGCCGTATAAACAATGGTTTATGAGTGGATAATAAACCGCATGGACTGTTTAAGGGAGAAAATAGTTCCTGTGTGCCTGAATCCCATTGCCAAGCGAGAGTCCCCCAACACACTTGGTGAGCGCTGCACTACAGTTCTAATATACAACATGAACCCCACATAGTCCCCTATATAGTGTGAGCCCCCATACAGCTACCTATATACAGCATGAACCCTCACATAGCATATTACATACTACATGAGCCCTTACATATGCTACTATATGCAGTACAAGCACTCAAATAGGCCACTCTATACAGTAAGAGCCCCCACATAACTATATATACAGTAAGAGCCCCCAAAGCAAACTATATACATTACAAGCCCTCACATAGGCATACATTCCATGCACTTTAATAAAAAAAAAAAAAACACCACATACTCACCTAGCTATAGTTACCCTGGCGCTCTGCTAGTCCCACATGCTCCACTTGTGCTTGTGGCATGTACACGCTGGTGCTGGCCGATTATGTCATCGCACTGACTAATCACAGCAGAGGCAAAGGTAGCTCACGTGAAGCGGTGCAGATTAGCTTAGTTACTCACCGATAACGGTGTTTCTCGGAACCCATGACAGCACCACGGAGGGGGTCCGCCCATCAAGGACAGGAACCTACAGACAAAAGAGCGGCACCTCTCCTCCGCCCCCAGTTGGTTACAGAGCATCAGAGGGTCTCCCGGTTAGTAAATAACAAAAGTATATACATAACATTATAATTTGTATACTTATAGAGAAGCCTCGTGTCTAAGAACACACTCTACACACATTAAATCGTGCTCACCGCACACGTGAAAAAAAGGGGGGGAATTAAGCGGGTGCTGTCAAGGGTTCCGAGAAACACCGTTATCGGTGAGTAACTAAGCTATTCTCCCTCACCCATGACAGCACCACGGAGAGAATTTCAGAGATTGGTAGCTTAGGGAGGGACTACCGCCTGAAGGACCCTTCTCCCGAAGGTCAGGTCAGACGCAGAGGCTAGATCTAGGCGATAGTGTCTGAAAAAGGTAGAAGGTGTTGACCAGGTGGCCGCCTTACAGATCTGTTCTATTGATACCTCTGAACTTTCTGCCCATGAGGTCGCCATTGCTCTCGTAGAGTGGGCTTTTAGACCCTCCGGGATGGTATTCCCGCTGCATGAGTATGCCAGGGCAATCGCATCCCTTATCCATCTTGCCAGGGTACTTTTGGATGCCCCGAGCCCCTTTCGAGGTCCCTGGAAACACACAAAGAGAGATCCTTCCTTCCTACATCCCTTGGTGGCCTCTAGGTAGTGTACTAAGCACCTCTTCACATCTAATGTGTGAAATTTCTCCTCTCCTCTATTCGTAGGGTTTGGGCAGAAGGAAGGAAGGACTACCTCCTGTGATCTATGGAAGTGTGTTGCTACCTTGGGCAAATATGCAGGGTCAGGTTTCAATATAATTCTATCCTCCATAATTTTAATGAATGGGGGTATTGCCGATAAGGCTTGAATGACACTCACTCTGCGAGCAGATGTTAGGGCCACTAGCAGTATCGTTTTTAATGATAGGGTCTTTAGTGGAGCTGACTGGATAGGCTCGAACGGAGGTCCTGTTAGGGCTGACAACACCAAGTTCAAGTCCCATGATGGTACTTTCTGGGTAGCTATTGGTCTAGACCTGGCTGCGGCCCTCATAAACCGTGATACCCAAGGGTCGCTCGCCACCTCCTGATTATAGAGGGCGTTTAGGGCCGCTACCTGTACCCTCAGTGTGTTAGTCGCTAGTCCCTGTTCTAACCCCCTTTGGAGGAATTCCAGGATTTTATCCATTTGTATTCCATCCTGAACCTTTGCCCCCGAACTGGATAGGAATTTTCTCCAGGTTCTACCATAGGCTTTGATTGTAACTGGTTTTCTACTTTTTTGTAACGTGGAAATTAGATTTTCTGAAAATCCTTTCCCCCTCAGCAGTGACCTTTCAAATTCCATGCTGTTAAATGGAGGTTCACTGCTTGGGGGTGTAGCACAGGAGCCTGTGA
Organism: Dendrobates tinctorius; assembly: GCF_039654945.1. NCBI lineage: Eukaryota > Metazoa > Chordata > Amphibia > Anura > Dendrobatidae > Dendrobates > Dendrobates tinctorius. Next base: position 15,677,110 of record NW_027361686.1, on the reverse strand, counting down.
TAGAAGGTCGGGGAGATCTGGTAGAACCCAGGGGTCGGTTACTGACATTATTCTGAGCCATGAAAACCATGTTCTTTTTGCCCAGAAAGGGGCTATAAGTATTACCCGAGCCCCCTCTTCCCTGACTTTCCTTATCACCGCCGGGAGGAGAATGGTCGGTGGGAAGGCATACAGTAGTCCCCGTGTCCATGGGAGCATAAATGCGTCTAGGGTCTGAGGATTCCCCTTGGGATTTAGAGAACAGAATGCTTCCACTTTTTTGTTTTTGTGGTCTGCAAATAAGTCTATGTCTGGGGTTCCCCACATTTCCACAATCTTCTGAAAAACGGACTGATTTAGAGCCCACTCCCCTTGATGTAGTTGGGTACGGCTCAGAAAGTCTGCTGTCTGGTTCTCTACTCCCCGTATGTGTAGCGCCGATAGGGACAGTAAGTTTTCCTCGGCTAACCTGAATATCTCGGAGGATGCCTCCATTAGCGTTCTGGACCTGGTTCCCCCCTGGTGGTTTATATAGGCTACTGTTACTCGGTTGTCCGAGAATATCCGGACATGATGCCCCTTTAATGCTGGCAAAAAGTGACTCGGCATAATTTACTACTAGCAGTTCTTTTTGATTCGAGGAGGCTTTTAGTTCTTGATTTCTCCATCCCCCTTGAGCCACACTGATGCCCATGTGTGCACCCCATCCCACAGGACTGGCGTCGGTGGTAATTACATGTGTGATCTTGGCCTCCCAGGGGATCCCTTTGGACAAGTTGTTTTTGTCCTCCCACCAGGCTAGGGAATGAATAGTTTTTGAAACTAGCGTAATATGATGTTCCAAGTGGTCTCCTAAAGCCCGCTGGTTGGTCAGGATATCCCACTGCAGATCCCTCATGTGTATTTGTGCCCACTGGACCGCCGGCAAGCATGCAGAGAGGGACCCTAACAGGGACATTGCTCGTCTTAGTGTCATAGAAGGGTTTTGTCTCGCTTTTTGTACCATATGAATAATTCTGTCCCTTTTGTGATCTGGCAAGTAACACACTTGGATGTTTGAATCCAGTGTCAGGCCTAAAAACTCCTGGACTCTCCTTGGTTCCAGCCTTGACTTTTTCAGGTTCAGAAGCCACCCAAGGTTTTTTAGAGTGCTCATCACTCTGTCCCTCTGTTCTGTGCATTTCTGGCCTGAGTTGCTCGCTATTAAAAAGTCGTCCAAATAAGGCACTATCAGAACATCCTGTTCTCTTATGTGAGCCATCAGCTCTGCCACCAATTTCGTAAAGATCCGTGGAGCCACTGAGATCCCAAATGGCAGGGCCTTGTATTGGAATTCTCTTATTTCTCCTGCTATCGAGACTGCTAGCCTGAGGTATTGCCTGGATTCTTTGTGAATGGGGACATGGTAGTAGGCATCGCTGAGGTCTAAGACCACCATAAAGCATTGCGGAAAGAGAATTTTGATGGTCGATTTGATCGATTCCATCTTGAATTTTTCGTTCTTGATATAGCAATTCAGTCTTTTTAAATTTATGATGGTGCGGAAGGTGCCGTCTGGTTTGGTTACCAGGAAGAGAGGCGAGTAGAACCCCCTGCCTCTCTCCTGTGGGGGAACCTCCTGTAGGACTTTTTTGTCCAACATACCCAGGACCTCCTTTTCGAGGGCGTCCTGTTCGTTTTTTGACGACCTTATCGGGGTAACTATATATTTTTGCGGCGGGAGAGAACAAAAGTTTATCCTTAATCCTGATCTTACAAGATTTATCAGCCAGGGATTGTTGGATATTTTCTCCCAGGCTGGGAGGAAAAAACTTAGTCTCCCTCCCACCCTGAGCCCACAGTCACTTGGCGGGTTTTTTATCCCAGGACGAGTTACCGAAGATGAACCCCCTGTCTCTTCTTCTGTCTTCCCATTTTTGGTCTCTCGGGGGTCTCCTCTGAAAGAACTTTCTGTTCCGAAAGGACCGTTTAAAGCCTGTGACGCTCACTGGTCCTAGGTTTGGGAAGCCTTTCTTTTTGTCGCCTGCCTTTTCGAGAATGTCATCCAAGGTTTCCCCGAAGAGGAATTTTCCTTTGCAGGGAATGGCGCATAACTTCATTTTTGTCTGGAGATCTCCAGGCCAACATTTTAACCATAAAGCTCTTCTAGCCGCATTCGACAAGGCTGCCGTTTTGGATGACAACCTTATCGAATCAGCCGAAGAGTCGGCCAGGAAGGCTGCCGCCCCTCTTATCATTGGCATGGATTCCAGGATTTTATATCTGGGAACCCCTTCCCTTATCTCTCTCTCCAATTGGTCTATCCATACCATAAGAGCTCTGGAGGTACAGGTTGCCGCTACCGCCGGCCTGATGTTTCCCCCTGCTGATTCCCAGGTGCCCTTAAGTAGGGTGTCAAGGTGAAAATATATTTTCTTATATAACTTTTATATTTTTATACTGTGAAACAATAAGTTTTTCCTAATTGCTTGCTAATGCAAATGTAACTGTATTAAAGATGGCTGCCAGTGTTCACTTTCACTTAAATTCAGTGTCTAAAGAGTTAAGTTAAGTTTCATTTCTCCTAAAAAAGATAACTCAGGAATGTGAAGAAGACGTAACCATCGGGAGACGTTTTGACGAATCAGAGAGAGACTGGACACTAGATGTATACTGCATAAACCCCGCCTAATGCACGCCTTCCCCTAACACTCAATATAGTATTGTGTATTTGTAAATAAAAGCCAGTTGTTGTACTGCTCCTGACAGGTGTGGATGCAGGACATTAGCTAAGACTGAATCAGCTGCGTGTCTGAGTCATTCTTAATCGGTACCAGATGTTTTGCGCTCGCACAATGATTTGGAATGACTGGTGAATGAGGATTCATTGTCGTTTACGACCCCGACAATTTGGAGCCCAACGGGGGGCGTGGACAGTGATCCGAGGCTCCTCTGGACCCATGCCTGGATGTCTGTGGATGATACCTGTAGTGGCTGACCTCGAGGACTGATCACCCTCCAAAACACGGTAAGTGAGATCATATACACTGTATGTGTCACACTTGCTAGTGTCTCAGCCGTTATTGGTTTGTCTGTGGTCTCCTTGGGTCTGAGGGGTGACCGGTCGAGTGGTGAGACTGAGTGCGATCCTGTGCCACGCTCTGAACCAGCAACTGAGAGACGTCGCATTCTGCGCGTCCTCGTGTACACCACACCTCCTCCACCGGTCATTGTACTCCAATCAACCACCCTACCCGTGACTATTGTCTAGTAGTGAAGTGGAGTGATAAATTGAGCTAGTTGCAGATTGTGGGGCAGAGGAAGGGATAGGAGACGCAGCCTCTGTGATATTGTACCAGCTAGGTAATTAAGACGTCCCGAGAAGGGACCACCTGTATTTCTGTGGAGGGCTCTCACTAGGAGACCGCCTCCCGACTGTTGGAATATCGTGGCAGGATAATCTGTTAATCACTGCTGTTCAAGGTTAGGGAAAGGAAATATTGAGCGCGAGGCTCTTTTCCTAGTACGTCGAACGTGAGGCTCCGTACTGTGGAACATCAGTGTTGATATCGCTACCAGTGGTTTTTCTGCAGAGAACCATAGTATTCTGTAAGAGTCATGCTGCGTATCTTAAAGCAGAAGAAGTCTGTGCCCCACAAGTTAGATGAGGATGCTGTGGAGGTCAAGGCAATAGTAGCGTCACGGGAAGGCAAGAAGGCAGTCAAGAATGTTGAGAGATTGTATAAGCATGTAGGATTGCCCTCGTCAGGGAGATTACAGCCGGCTATGTGGCATAATCTCATAGAGAACAAACGAGGCATGTTGAAAGATAAAGGATTGTTAGAACAAGCACAAGCTCATCTGCGAGTTGCGCGAGGCTTGAAGAATGAAGGATGGAAAGAGATTGATGGGGAAGGAGGATCAGACAATGCGGAACCTGTGTTTGGTTATAAAATGCCTTTGAACTGTGATCTTATAGATTGTAAAATGGCCGCCGTGCCACTGATGATGAAAATGCAGTCCCAACCACCGCCCTATAATGGCGACAAGACGAGCTCTCCAGAAACGTGGGTGTGTCCTGTTTGTGGCGTGCAGAATCCAACCTGGGTGGAAACCTGCCGTGTGTGTGGGGCGGGCCGTCCTTGGGGTTCCGCCCAGACCATGGACGGAAGTGGGGCATGCCACGCCTCCACCGGCAGCCATCTTGGTGCACCCGGAATTCCTCCCCAGCCACTATGTCCGCTGGTAACACTTTCCGGCGAGTACTATCAGGGACCACCACTTCCTGAGAAACCTCCGGCACCGACCGATGCTGTTCCCACCTCTAATGTTCCTGTTTCTGTTCCGGCCTCTGGGCCTAGTCTCCCGGTGCAACCCACTGTGATATTTGTAAATACACCTGGTCAAGGTCCCTTCACTCTTGATGCCCTGACCGGCAGTACGGCTTTCCGGTCCGTAATGCGTATGAGGCGCCAAGCTATCGGAGATGATGAGGAATCAGAAGATTCTGACAATCAGGTTGCTACAATTCCCCCTGCCCCGCCACTGCTATTAGGTCCGTTCGAAACCCCCCGGCCCGGAAGGAGCCCACTACCTACCCCTCTCAACAAATCCTCTAGGTTGCCCCATGACCCTGAAATCTGGTTCCCCTGTCATTCACGCTATTACATCACACCTCAGGGCTCCCAGGTTCTTTTCTCAGTGGGGTATGGGGACATAGTTACCCACCAGGTAGGAGCCATAGTGAACCCAGCTAACTCTACCCTGTCGCATAGAGGTGGTTTGGCCCAACAGATAGCTAAAAAGGGAGGCCCAGCCATAACCCAAGAGTGTCAGGCCTACCTTGCCAATTATGGCCCCTTGCATCCAGGAGACGCTATGTCCACCCATGGAGGGAATTTGCCCTGTGATATAGTGTTACACACTGCAGGCCCTATATATGATTACAGGACACCCGAGCATTGCCGTATCCCGGACAGATGCGTTATAGATATTTCAAATCTACATCTGAGACTGAATGAATTGAGTAATGATATAGTTCGTGTTATATGTGGCATTACATTGTAAAGTTTCCTGAATGCATTTGGCCAGAAAAAGGGCAAGGCATGGTTAATCTCATTATACAGTTATCTGCTCTTACAGTGAAATCCCGTGATTTTGAGTTTCTTTGTAGAAATTGTTTTGATAAGTCTAAAGAACTACAGAATTCTGTGAAGGACGACGCTGCATTCTGACGGGAGGGGTGAAGGATGGCGCTGCGTAGTTTTTCTTCTCCCTTCGCTCTTATCTCTGCTGAGTGTGAGCTGTGCTCAAAATTCTCTGTAATTCTATCCGTAAGGTACACGCTGAAAGATTTGTGCATTTTAAAGCAACAGTACTTAATTGAAGATTGGAAGTTAAAAGTAAGATATGGTGCCTAATTTAGAAGGGAATTGTAAGTGATTGCTTGGTCATTAATGTGTTTGAACCTGCTTCTAGTTGTGTGATTGATTTGTATAGCAAATTGTGTCAAATTACAAGAGACAGAGAAGGAAGGAAGCAGTAAAACAAGTGGGACAAACATTGAAAAAGGCAAAAATACCAGAGTGTGAATGTTTGGATGTACAAAAAGGCACAGACAAGGGAAGAAAATAGCAAGTGAATAAATGATGCTTGAGAATGTGCAGCAGTATGGAAGGTGTATTATGAATGTTTGATTGACAAAGTGTAACCAGAGACCCAGACAAAACAGATGGACTTGTAAACACTGTGGTCAGACTCAGACAAATCCAGACTGAATAGCTAATTGTGTGACCTGTGCTACTGACCTAAGAGAATTGCACTAAATCCTATCCAGACAAGATCATAAGAAGCTGACATAATAGTGTGGATAGTGGGTAGTGGGGACATTGGCCCTTGAGGAGTAAGCTGACAGTAGATATCAGACGGCCAACCCCATCAGGACCTAGAAGTGTGACTAGAATAAGAAAGATACAGGTGTATTATCCCTGGAGCCCCTCTGACCAGCTAGCTTTGCTGAAGCAGCTGCCTGCCCCTGAAGACCAACCATTCCCGTTTTACAGACACATAAAGGAAGTACAGCAAACATATAAGTGTACCTGGGCAGACTTAGAGAGGTTGGTGAGTTTAAAGGCAGGTGACGCACTAGATCATATAATTAAGACACACAGATGTGACAAAGAATCAGGCTTGGGGCATGGATGATAAATCTGCACGATCTGGGGAGACGTACTGTGAGTCACTAAGACAATGGGCTGCAGTGGAACAATCAGAGCAGTCTGTACTCCTGACTAATGTGACACAGCAAAGAGGAGAGAGAGTAGAGATATACCGGACGGTTACAGCTGAAATGGGCAGACATGGGGTACATTTGCATAAACCCACTTGATGTTAGAATACTGGTGGATGCATTCATTGACGGTATGAACAAAGACTTACGAGACGCAGTACAGACAGCCAGACCTGAATGGAGACATGTAGATCCGAAAGACCTCCTTAAGGTAGCTAAAGAAATTGAGCAAACAAGGACAATAAAACGACCTGTCATGTATGCTGGAGCACAAGGAAAAAAGTGGAGACGTAATAGGAAAGGCATGTGAGATGACACTGACGTTTCTTTTGACAATCTATTCCCCACATGACATCCATGCCATACTCCTACAAGTTCAACCAAAACTTCTGTCTATGGCCAGACAGCTCTGACTTGAGTGTGCTCTACTAATTCCTGAGTATGTCACTCCTCAAAAGATGTAACGTTCTGAATCCAGCCACCCTCCTGCCTGTGGATTCAGAAAAGGGGGAATTGGTGACCATATTAGCGCGTGAGGAAAGATACTTTGACATGACGCATGAACATGTCTGCATAGAACTGATGAGTCAGGAGACAGTTGGGTTTGCACACATTCATGAAAAACCTGTTTCTAATGCAGACTTTGAGTTTCTTTTTTGTAGATGGCCCCAGATACCACCAGGATGGACGATTCTACACTGGATATGCAGTAGTATCCTCACATGAGGTAATCCGAGCGGAACCACTCTCTCCTCACATGTCGGCGCAGGAGGCAGAGTTGAAGGCACTCACTGAGGCGTGTAGAGCCGCTGCAGGTAAAGTCGCTAATATTTTCACAGATTCGAAGCCCATTAAAAATGCAGAGCTGGTGAAACAATTGATGGAGGCATTGATGTTACCAGTCCAGGTTGGCATTGTCAAGGTAAAAGCACACACAAAGGTGACTCCGTGGAGGTAGAGGGCAATAGAAGGGCGAACGAGGCTGCTAAAATAGCACAAGGTGGCCTAGAGAGAGCAGTGGACGGTGGCGGGGAGTCAGCGTATTCCAGCCACATTGGGTCTAGATGTCCTGAAATCCCTCCAGCAAAAGGCTGCCCAAACAGAGAAGGTACACCGAGGGAGACTGGGAGCTGAGCTGAACTCAAATGGAGTATGGGAGAATAAGGATAAAATGTGCCCACCAAAGTCCCTGTTCCCAATCATGGCGCAAGCAGCACATGGCCCCAATCACACCTCAAAAAGTCACATGTGTGCCATGGTAGATGCCTTCTGGATCGCTCCTGGCTTCAGTTGCGCAGCCGCGAAACTTGTACAATCATGCCTCATCTGTGCACAGCACAACCCAGGTAAAACAGTAAAAGTCCCTAAGAAAGCGACACCTAGGCCTCTCTACCCGTTTCAGAGACGGCAGATTGACGACATACAGCTACCAAGGTAGGAGTGTATGCAAATATCCTAGTATGTGTAGATCTCTTCTCTGGATGGCCAGAGGCCTACCCGGTGAAAACGGCTACAGCTCGAGCTACTGCAAAGAAACTGGTGATGGAACTAGTACCACGATTCGGTGTCCCTGAAACAATTGAATCAGACAGAGGTACACACTTTACTGCTGAGGTAATGCAAAATGTAATGCAAATGATAGGTGTAGAACAAGCATTTCATACACCCTACCACCCACAGAGTTCAGGGAAGGTAGAGAGAATGAACGGGACACTAAAATTGAAAATACAGAAAACAATGGAACAAACCCATAAACCATGGCCAGAGTGTCTCCCATTAGCATTATTCTCAGTAAGGTACACACCCACGGGGAAAACTAAACTGTCACCCTTCGAGATACTGTTTGGAAGACCACCGAACACAGGGTTGTACTACCCACAGGTCTTAACACTCAATGTGGATAATTTGACAAGTTATGTAATCCAGTTGCAAAAGCATTTAACTCAAATGCATTCTCTAGTTTTCTCTTCCATTCCAGATCCAGATAGTGTGGAAGGAACTCACTGTCTACAACCTGGTGATTACGTATATGTCAAGAAACACTCCAGAAAGACCCTTGAACCCCGATATCAAGGACCTTACCAAGTACTCCTGACAACGCCTACTTCTGTTAAGTTGGAAGGACGACCAACCTGGATCCACGCATCGCATTGCAAACTAGCCACAGGAATTAACAAAGCATAAGAGTGCATAATGTTTTGGTTTGGTTTTGTTGCATTATCTGTAATAATGGTAGCTGCGTGGGACAATCTAAATTCTCCAATGTCCTTGAATAATAAGTTTATACAACATCATGAAAAAATACTAAATGATTGGTCAAAAGACACTCAGTCTCCAGCAGATTGCTGGATCTGCACACATTCACCAATATCGGCCACTAGTATTCCGTTCCTTGTTATTCCTGTGCCACCCGAGGAATTATTTGCCTGGACCAGTTGTTCTGATACACTCGCTAATAATGCCACAAATAATGTGAAGTTATGGAACACAACTGTTGGAATACCTATTGTGGGATGGGTAGGATACCCTTGGTGGCAGGGTAATCTTTCAGGAAGTAACACATACCTTCAATATCTGGCATATAAAGGGGGGGCTTGGGTACCCAGGAATAGAACTCGGTTAACCTACCTGGGGCAAATTCCAATGTATGGCCTACAAGTTAGTTTTAATGTAACTTCCCACTCTACTGATGCCTTCAAACCAATACTGCTAGAAAGAAGGTTGCATAACACGTCCTGGGAGTATTCCAATTTATTTCCCCAGGGCAATAATGAAACTTGTTTTAATATTTCAGGTAATATACCTTGCAACGAGTCATCTGGATATGAGAAAGGAACTCCCACCTGTAGAAATCCCGATGTAGGGTATTGTAGCCCTTTAGGACAACTTCCAAATTGGTGTATGCTTCAGAATGTATCTGCGTTCATAGATTTAGTTCATAGACTGGTATTACAACATTCAGCCCTATGGGACCTACCTAGTGACATGTTCTGGGTATGTGGAGACAATGCATATAAATGGTTGCCAGTAGGGGTAAAAGGTGCTTGTACTCTGGGTCGTTTGACTCCAGCTACCTTTGTTATTCCGAATGACCAGTTGAATACTCAGAGCATACCTAAACACCACTGCCTGTGTCATGAATTTGTTGAAAGGTTTGAAGCCCACTGATTGCCCAGATTACGTCCCACTAATTCATAAGGAACCCAAACTAAAGGTCCCAGGAGAAGTAACTGTATTAGCTGACAATTACACCTGCTATAATTCCCACGACACCACAGGTACACCAGTAGGGATCTTCGAGACAGGTTTCTGCAAAGAGAATAGTTCTCTAGATACTGACTTGTTAATCAAACATACACAATATATGTATGACATTTATTGGTTATGTGGAGATGGTAAGCTCCGTCCTAGGTTGCCAAATGCCTGGACAGGCCAATGCACCCTTGTTAAACTAGCTATGCAGTTCAAGATTCTACCCTGGGATCCAAAGATACCTGATGAACCTACCAGGAAAAGGAGAAGCCTCGATCAGCTCCATATGAGTTATGAAGAAGATCCACTAGTATATATTGATGCTATTGGAGTGCCAAGGGGGGTGCCTGACCAATTTAAAGCCCAGAACCAGATCTATGCTGGCTTTGCTTCTATAATCCCACAGGTGCAGATTAATAAAAATGTTGAATGGATCAATTACATATATTACAGTGAACAAAGGTTTGTCAATTTCAGCCAAGATGCCTTCCAAGGTATAGTTGAAGAATTGGGCCCTAACACTAGAATGACACTCCAAAATCGACTAGCCCTTGATATGATATTAGCTGAGAAAGGAGGAGTTTGTGGGATGGTGGGAGAGGAGTGTTGTACCTATATCCCTCAGAACTCTGGAGTGAATGGAAAAACCATGATAGCCCTTAAAAAGATAACTGGGTTAGCAGCAGAATTGAAAACTAATGCTGGAGTAGACACATCTTTCTTTTCCGGCTGGTTGGGTGGACTCAAGGGATTCCTTCAACAAGCTTGTATAGTACTGATTGCCCTCCTTGTAATTGGATCAATAACTCTTTGTTGTGTTATTCCCTTGTATAAAAAGGTTATTGCCAAAGCAACTCCGACTGGCACCTTCCTCAATCAAGAAGTAGACCCACCAGAGTACGATGGTACTGATCTAAGGAAGATCCCTAAGTATATTCCCCTCAAGAGAGTAGACAAAACCCCCCATTCTCAGATGATGTTAAGAGACTTAGTTTAGGGACAGCGGGAGAACTCCATGTGAGGTTAGTGAAGGGTTCAGCTGCCTGGAGGCCTCTCGCTAGGGGAGAGCTTCTGAGGTGTCTGGATGAAGAAATCCACCTCCCCTTTTCCCATCACATGGACAGTCTCGAAGGATCTTTCATTAAGGGAAAAACTTAGTGTTTAGGGGGGATTGTCAAGGTGAAAATATATTTTCTTATATAACTTTTATATTTTTATACTGTGAAACAATAAGTTTTTCCTAATTGCTTGCTAATGCAAATGTAACTGTATTAAAGATGGCTGCCAGTGTTCACTTTCACTTAAATTCAGTGTCTAAAGAGTTAAGTTAAGTTTCATTTCTCCTAAAAAAGATAACTCAGGAATGTGAAGAAGTAACCATCGGGAGACGTTTTGACGAATCAGAGAGAGACTGGACACTAGATGTATACTGCATAAACCCCGCCTAATGCACGCCTTCCCCTAACACTCAATATAGTATTGTGTATTTGTAAATAAAAGCCAGTTGTTGTACTGCTCCTGACAGGTGTGGATGCAGGACATTAGCTAAGACTGAATCAGCTGCGTGTCTGAGTCATTCTTAATCGGTACCAGATGTTTTGCGCTCGCACAATGATTTGGAATGACTGGTGAATGAGGATTCATTGTCGTTTACGACCCCGACAAGGGTATCCGCTTTTTTATCTAACGGGTCTTTCAGGGTACCCATATCTTCAAAGGGGAGTGCAAACCTTCTCGAAGCTTTGGCTACCGCCACGTCTAGTTTGGGGGCCTTATCCCACGATGTGGATGCCTCCTCATCAAATGGGTACTTTCTTTTGATGGAAGGAACCGTAGAGTTTTTCCTATCCGGTTTTTCCCATTCTTTATCTATGAGGGCTTGGACGTTCTTATTTAACGGAAATACCCTCCGTTTCTTTTGACCCAGTCCTCCGAACATAATGTCCTGGACTGATCTATCAGTCCGGGGGGTCTTCCACCCCCATAGTGGATCTTACCGCCTTTACTAAGGCATCCACTTCGTCCAGGGGGAAACAATGACGACCTTCCGTCTCCTCTTCGGAGGATGACGAGTCGGTATTTACAGTATGGGAGGTGACTTCCCCTGACGATAAGCTCTCTGATTGGGACTCTATTACCACGTCCCCCTTCCTTCCTTTCCTTTCCCGTTTTTTGGATGAAAGGGCACTCTGAATTTCTGCGCGGATTACGGCCCTTAGGTCTGCGGCATAATCCGGGGTTTCACCGCCGAGGATCTCCTGTATACAGGAGTCACATAATTTTTTCTCCCAGGGCGTTGGTAATGGTTTCCTACAGGTGGGGCATTCCCTGTTCTTGGTTTTTTCTTTCTTTCTATTTCTATTACAATGGGGAACATTCACGAAGATCCACTTACCCCCCATGCGCGGTTGCAGGTACCGGTTCTGGAAGTGGATCCAAATCCCTCACTGGGCGATCCACGGCAGGTGACTTGCTCCTTGCAGTTGAATGCTGCGTGGAGTGGCTACTGGACCGGCTCCCCCGTCCGTATTTATCCTTTTGGCGGTGCTGGTGATGCTGCCTATGTTGCTGCTGCTGCTGCTTAGGCTGCTGTAGCTCCTCATGCTGGTCGCTATCCATCTCTCCTGAACGCTTCCAGCCCTGAGGCCGCCTCAGCGTTCAAAATTTGAATAAGCCGCTCTGGCGTCACCTGTTCCCGGCCTGCACCGCTGCCTCCCCCGGGGAGTGCGCACTGTGCATGTGCCCACCGCGGGGACCCAGAAGTTCCTCCTTCTGCTTCCGGGGCAGCGCTATCTTGGTACACCTCTGTACCCGGCGCTGCCCCTATACTGGCGTCCCCCGGCCCCTACTCCTCCCGGAGCGGCGGCCCGGTCCTCCCCGCCCGCTCACCCTGGACAGACCCTCAGCTGCAGCGGTGGCGGCTTCGGCAACCGACCCCGCCGCGACAGGGGCCTCCCCGCTGTCTGACCGCGGACGGGACGGTCCCGGATCTTCACCTTCCGGTAAGTGCTGCGCTCCTGCTGCCGTGGTTCACCCGTCAAGGACAGGAACCCAACTGGGGGCGGAGGAGAGGTGCCGCTCTTTTGTCTGTAGGTTCCTGTCCTTGATGGGCGGACCCCCTCTCTCCGTGGTGCTGTCATGGGTGAGGGAGAAATTCAGTATTGTCGGCAAAGGAGCGCCAGGAATGCTTGCTGCCGGGATATATGCACCAATGGCGACATATAAAAAATTACTGCTAGGGCGTATAAGGCCATGGGCCTCCTAGAGCTGAGATTGCCCTCATTTTTTCTGCCTATGAAACCTGTACATATTTAGTCCTATTCTCAGATAAAAAGTGGATACAATTTTAGCAGCTTTGGACAAGTATTTGTAGTACATCAGCAGCATATGCACAAATTTCTCCACATTTACAAGCACTTTACCAAGGCTGCATACAATTGTATGCATTTCTCATCCAATAGCAAGAATAACAAAGTACCATTCATCAGTGCCCATTGGTAAAAGGAGTCCTAACCCTATGTATTCCAGCATATGAAACACCCACTAAAGCGGGATTACAAGCATGGTTTTCCCCTTTCAAAGAAATGTGATGTTGAGAAGAAGCATGCAATCTAATGTTAGAATCTATAACAAAATCTAAGAATACATACAGAAAAACATATGTATAAACGTACTGTGGTGCAGTGACCACTGTGACAGCTAGGGGGCACTGTGTGGGCCTCCCAGGACATGCATACAGGCATCTCCATTATTGTAATGGAGAAAGGATGAACGGCAGGATGGTAAATGTATCGCAGGGTGGGTGGCCCTGGGATGGAAGCTGGAATCGTTATTAATCAGCAGATATTTTGCTGATGGTTTCTGTTTACAATAGGGACGCTTCCAGGTGGCTTGGTGAGTTGGGTGGGACCAGTAACCTACAAACCCACCCAGGGGCGGTGTGTCTGAACTCATAACCATAATAAAACCTGTATGTGTGTGTGTGTATGGCTGGGTGTCTGGAATGGACCTGCAATGAGGTCATTGCCATGTGATCCATACCTCACTTGTGGGTGTGGCTACAGACCATATAAGGTGACCAGGGTAGGTCACATGAGAGAATGCATGGATCTGATTGGGCCATGTGGAAGGTCCCGGAAGGCCTAGGTGCTGGCTCCCTGAATAGCACATGCTGAGGCCGCTGACCTGGTAAGGCTTGTGTATATTGGCCTGTATGTGTTGGACAGTCCCCAGGAGGGAATGGATGTCCTGAATGAGAAGCAACTAAGGCTGGTTTCACATTAGCGCTTTTTTAAGCGCACGCACGGCCGGGGGTAGCTCCGCCCCCGAGCCGGCTCTCTGCCCGGCGTGCCCGCCCCTTGCTTGTAGCGCCGCCTCCTAGCGCACAGCGGCGCCTGCGATCGGCGCACCCTATCTTTAGCATAGGGTGCGCAGATCGTGCGCAGGCCGTGCGCTAGTTGCGCTTTGACCTGCGCTGCGCACTTTTGACGGTGCGCTGTGCGCGCCAAAATCCGAAAAGTTTGATTTTGGCGCGCACGGCGCACCGTCAAAAGTGCGCAGCGCAGGTCAAAGCGCAACTAGCGCACGGCCTGCGCACGATCTGCGCACCCTATGCTAAAGATAGGGTGCGCCGATCGCAGGCGCCGCTGTGCGCTAGGAGGCGGCGCTACAAGCAAGGGGCGGGCACGCCGGGCAGAGAGCCGGCTCGGGGGCGGAGCTACCCCCGGCCGTGCGTGCGCTTAAAAAGCGCTAATGTGAAACCAGCCTAAGAGGTAACCCAGGACAGTGGGAAATAACTGGAAGGCTATAGAGCCCATTTTCTGGACAAAGCACAGCCTGTGAGACCACAGGGCTACGAGAGCGGAGCTCTATTATGAACATTCGTTTGGTCTGATGTAAGACTTACCTTTTCTTCATGCTTCTATGGTTTATGCTGTGTAACAATAAACCGTATGGACTGTTTATGTTGGAAAACCCCGTTCTGGACCCTGTTAATCTGCTGCCAAGTGAGTGTACCCAACATGAATAAAAAACGCTACCTTATAGTACAAAAAAAACACAGACATAAACCTTACCTGTTTTTTTCGCACATGGATGGGGGCTACGCCGCGCCCTCTTATGACCTGTTGGACTGAGCACAGAAACATCACTTAAAGAAAAGTTATGCAAAACTGGAAAATTGAGACTAATACACAATTACTGCTAATTATGTAACGTCAGTGTACTGCAAGCGACACTCTAAATAAATCTTAATCACAAGGCACCATGAAAATGCTCTGCAATCTCGAGCAGGATATGCTGAAAAGCTTAATATAAAGTTTTATGAGAAAAGATTCACATAAGGTTTACGAGGGAATTTTCACACATAGCAGAAATCCATCATACTTTCCATCCAGATATGAATTCAGAAAAATGGTAGTGGAATACAGCTGCAGCAAATGAAATTGGCAAACATTTTCTAATTAAACAAATGTGCAGAATGCTGTGACTACTATCACATAGAAACAAATACAACCACACTCTGAGCACGCCAAGGTATGTGTGACTATTGAATATATACATTCCAAACCACCACTACACATACTGTACACAATTTTTTTTTATTAATGACACTCCTGATGAACATTCTGATGGAGAAACACATTGAGTTGGCTAATTGTGTTGGTTTATTAACCCCTTACTTCCAGCTGATGGAATAGTATGTCAGCTGGCAGTATCCACCAGTTTTGAGGTGGGCTCCGGCAGTGACATGTCAGCTGTTTTGAACAATAGACGCGAGCGGAATCACGATCCGCCCGCGCTTATTAACTAGTTAAATGCCGCTGTCAAAGGCTGACAGCAGCATTTAACAAGAGCTTCCGGCCGCTGGGCCGGAAATACGCACATCGCTGACCCCCGTCACGTGATCGGAGGTCAGCGATGCGTTGCCATCACAACCAGAGGTCTCCTCGAGACCTCCATGGTTGTTGATGGCAAATTGCTATGAGCGCCACCCTGTCGACGGCACTCATAGCAATGCTGTAATTCAGCTACATAGAGGTGATATGTGCATCACCTCTATGTAGTAGAGGCAATCGAGTACTGGAAGCTTCTAGCCTCCCATGGAGGCTATTGAAGCATGTCAAAAGTAAAAATATTATAAAAAAAAAAAAAAAAAAAAAGGGCTTAAAGATATTTTTTTTTAAAAGTTCATATCACCCCCCCCCCTTCTCCCCATTCAAAATAAAATAAAAAAAAACAAACATACACAAATTTGGTATCGCCGTGTTCAGAATCGCCCGATCAATAAAAAAGGATTAACCCGATCGCTAAACGACGTAGCAAGAAAGAAAATCAAAACACCAATATTACGTTTTTTTTGTCGCCGTGACATTGCATTACAATGCATTAACAGACGATCAAATGAACGTATATGCACCACAAAAGTGGTATCAATAAAAATATCAGCTCGGCAGGCAAAAAATAAGCACTCACCCAACCTGAGATCACGAAAAATGGCGCAATATTTTTTTTTTTAGCAATCTTTGGAATTTTTTTCACCACTTAGACAAGAGATCCTAGACATGTTTGGTGTCTATGAACTGGTAATGACCTGGAGAATCATAATGGCAGGTCAGTTTTAGCATTTAGTGAACCTAGCAAAAAAGCCAAAACAAAAAACAAGTGTGGGATTGCACTTTTTTAGCAATTTCACCGCACTTGGAATTTTTTCCCTGTTTTCGAGTACACGACATGGTAAAACCAATGGTGTTGCTCAAAAGTACAACTCTCGCAAAAAATAAGCCCTCACATGGTCAAAATGATGGAAAACTAAAAAGTTACAGTGCTGGGAAGAAGGGGAGAAAAGAACGAAAACGAAAAACCGAAAAAATCTCCGGGGGTTAATGGGTCAATACATGAAGTATTCTATTATTCTGAAGTATTCTATTCGGTATATGGCAATGTTTGGTCACAGGACATCTGATGAGCAGTTGCTCTTGACATTGTTTACTATAAATAAAATGTTCATTTTCAATCCTTTATTGAGATTGCTATGTAGGCAATAACTGTCTGAAGTCACCTAACGCTAGGTTTCCTCCTTTGTCAAGTCTTGCCAATCCTATAGTGCAGCTGACCAGTTTGTGCTTGTTTGTGGGTCTTGATGCCTTAAAGTTTTGTCTTAAGAATGTGAAGTGCATGCATCAAGGGGTTGAGAACTGGTGACTGACTTGGCCATTGCAGAATATTCCACTTCTTTGCCTTAAAAAACTCATAGGTTACTTTTGAAGCATGTTTTGGGTTATTGTACATCTGTACTGTGACGCACCTTCTAATCAGCCTTGATACATTTGGTTAAATCTGGGTAGAAAGTATAGTTCTGTACACTTCAGAATTCATCTAGTCTTCAGTCACATCATAAAAAAACAGTGGTAACCAAGAGCCATTGCCATCACACTGCCTCCACCATGTTTTACATACAGTAGGATGTGGCGTACTTTGGATCATGAACCGTTCCAAGCCTTCTCCATACTTTCTTCAACCCATAATGCTGGAATAGGTTGATCTTAGTTACATCTATCTAAAATACATCTATCTAAGAATGCTTTTCCAGAACTGGGCTAGCTTAATTTTTTTTTTTTTTTGCATGATCTGGACTGATTTTTAAGGCTGATTAATGGTATGCACACTGTGGTGAATGCTCTGAATTTGCTCAAATTAAGTTTTTTTCTTTATGATAGACATAGATACATAAATACTTTCTTCTTGTATAGTGTTCTTCACTTGGAATGACCTTTTAAACCACCACTGTTGCTTGTATCTTGGTAAATCAAGGCATTTTTGAGTTGCCAAGCTCACCAGTGTGCTTTTTTTTTCCAAGGATTTCTTTTTCAGCCTAATCATGATTTGCTTCTCTTCAATTGAGAGCTGGTATAAACTGCATGTTGTGGGTTCACAGTAGCAGCTTTGAAATGCAAATATCACATGTGGAAGCAGATCTGGACCTTTTACCTGCTTAATTGATGATTGATTATGAAAACAATAGGAATAGCCCATGCAGCCTGTACTGTATACTGTGAGTTATTTTTAATGGTTTCAAAACTCCAATTATTTTACTAATTACTGATATGGAGATATATATATATATATCTATATTTATATCTCCTTCTGCCAACCTTTTCTGAAGGTCAGATCATTGGAACTTGTTAAAACTGTCCAAACAGGGCAAATAACTGGTTTTTATTACCTTAACACTTATCTTCTAAACAAAGGAATGTAAATGATCTGGTCATTTAAATTCATCTTCGAACATAAGGACCTTTGACATCCAAAGATGGGAGTTAGTTTATTGAAGCTTTCCCAGGAGATGTTTATCCTAATTGGAGGCAGTTTTAGCCTCCAGTAAACATACCTTGTTGACATCAAAGAAGTTTACACATAAAAGAGCACACAGATATACAGGGGGGACACACACAGAGAGCAGAGGGAAGATGTGACAGACGATACTGAGAAGAGAGAGAGATGGACACACAGATGGAAGGATTTCCTACCTTAATAATGTAATGTATGTAATGCTTGTTTTATTTAGTGTTTAAATTTTATTTAATCTTATCATTTATTAAGTAAATCAATTTAAGTAAATTCAATTCGTGTGCGAGCATTTTCTTATTCATTACAATCCATTACAATACAACTTGGTGTCAGAAGTGGGATTGTTTTGAAAAAAAAATGTTTGCAAAATTAAGTAAGTTTGTCAAGAATAGGAAAGCAGTTGAGAATAGTAGTGTCAGATCCTTGCCAGAATGGGTGTTATCAGGAAAATGGTCCCCAATGGCACAGGAATGTAATAAGTATATGGAGGGACAGTGCTTATCAAATCCCCAGGATGTTGCAGCCAAATTTAGAGATGCAAAAGAGCAGAAATCAGCAGCAGCCGTTGGATGGGGCTGTGTCAAGGCACTTCAAAGTTTGCAGGGGAGATTGTTAACTTGCATTTACAGCTGCATACAGCTGTAGAGCAAAGGATTGGCTTGCAATTAGCCTTGAAAGACCAAATGAAACAGCATGACGATATGCAAAGAAATTTTGAATCTTATGTGGTTAAAATTGTGAATAAGAATAGGCGCAGGAGGAGACAGCAGCCAGTGTCAGATATTCCTACTGCACAGATAAGGACCATGATTGCACATGAGAAATGGTCAGATTTGCTAGAATGGGACAGCGCTGACAGTGAGGCAGATGAGGTAGAAATGCATGCCAGACCAGTTGTATTACGAAAGACCAAGAGAGAAGTCACACAGCGTAGTGGAGATAGGATGGATGCAGGAAATGCAGCTACAGGAGCACAAGTTGCCATGACAGAGGAAATTAGGAATTTTGCAGCAGCAGAGCTAGCAGAATTAGCTACCAGGTATAGGCAGCAAGCAGGAGAACATATGCTAACACGGATTCTCAGATTATGGGATCTTGGGTCAGATGCAATATTTTTGAATAATCAAGAGGCATTAGGAATTGGTAGTATTTGTATTGATCCTATGGTACGTCTAAAAATGAGACGTGCAAGGGACACTGCAGAGAATTTCTCACTATTGCATTTGGTAAGGGATTCCTTGGCACAAGTGTATAACTCTCCTACTGAATTAGTACCACAAACTAGATGGGAGTCTCTTGCAGACAGAATTCAGAGATTGAGAGAAATTGCATGCATAGGTGGTATAACTCGCAATCCTTTGCCAGATCTGAAGGATCACTTTGCTGTTGTTGAGGATTGGAAGGGACCAGATGCTGCAATATTGACAATATTGATGAAAAATAAGTTAATAGAAGGTGCCCCAGCTGCTTACAAAGCCCCATTAAATTCTATGTTCAGTGCGCTTATGGGAAATTCCACTACTGTCTACACAGCATGCAATCTAATCTCAGTTATCTGCTCTAGAGTACAAAAGTGTCAAAAAATAGTACAGTAGAGAGTAGATCAAGGAAGGAGAAAAGATGATACCCAAATTCGAAAGAGCAGGACGGAGTTGTTTTGTGACCTGATAGCTAGTGAAGTTCCATTCCAGGAGATAGATGGGATCTCTACAAGTGACCTGTGGATTAGATGGCAAGATCTGAGGAGGAAAAGTAAATTGCAAATCGCCAGGCCAAGGAGGGTGGCGACAAATGAGATAGGGGGTTGTAAGGATAGAGGTGGGAGCTACCTGATGGAGGCATACACAGCCCTTACTGTAACCGCCCCTTACACTCCTCCAATACCATGGCATACACCACCTCCTGCCATGATTCCCTCATGGCTTAATCTAATTTCAGATTTTAGATAAAAGTTGTGGAACATCCCTGAGAATTGTTGTTTGAACAGTTTTGCCATTTTTTGATGTCTAATGATGTTTGTTTTCGTTCTAGAATTTCTTAAGAAGATAAATATTCCTGTGAGCATACTATGACGTATGCGCTGGCTGAGATATATGATGAATTGAGTTTGGTCTTGGTGATGCATAAATGTGTATTTCTCACTTGAGGGTTTGTAATAGAACTTGATGTTTTAAAAGGCAAAAGACCACAACAGATGTAAGAGGATTCTGTATGTGGAAGCCATGTGAGAGAAACATACAAGGAAAAGAGAGAGTGAAATTACAGACACTGAGCTAGCGTTAGATGACTGTTGATATACTGGGGGTTGACTAAAGAAATAGACTTGTTTTTGTCACTATGTGCTTTGTGTATTCGTCATGGATATCCTTTGTTAACCCCTTTCCTACATAGGACTAATTATTCCGTCCATGTGACCTGGGACCTAAGTCCCGTGGATGGAATAGCACGTCATACGCGATCAGCAGCCCCGCGGGAAGCGTCACTGATCGCGGGCGGGTGTAAGCTGATTATCACAGCTGACACCCGTCACATTAACCCCTGGCACACTTCGATCAAACATGATCACAGTGTACCGGGGGATTAGGATAGAATTGCACAGGGAGGAGGCTCCCTGTGTGCTTCCCTAAGACCCATGGAGCAGCGCGATGTGCTCGCGCTGCTCCGAGGGTCTCCTCCCTGCAGGCCCCCGGATCCAATATGGCCTGCGGGGGCCTTCGGCGTCCTGTAGGGAGGCGGTTTTGTCAGTGCCTGCTGAGACCAGGCGCTGAGAAAGCCCCCTTCAGTGCCTGTCAGATCGCTGATCTGACACATGCATTGCAAAGTGTCAGATCAGCGATCTGACACTTCACAGTGATGACCCACACTGGGACAAAATAATAAAGTTAAAAAAAAAATTGTGTAAAGAAATAATTTATAAAATATTACCAATTAAAAAATATATATATTCCCTAATAAATTCTTTTTATAAATAAAAAAACAGAAAAACAATAAAAGTACACATTTAGTATCGCCGTATCCATAACAACCCTCCCTATAAAACTGTCCCACTAGTTACCACGTTTAGTGAACCCCTTCAGAAAAAAAAATAAAAAACAAAAGCAAAAAACAATGCTTTATCATCATACCGCCAAACAAAAAGTGCAATAACGCGCGATCAAAAAGATGGATATGTATAAACATGGTACCGCTGATAACTTCATCTTGTCCCGCAAAAAACGATCCACCATATAGCGTCATCAACGAAAAAATAAAAAAGTTATAGCTCGCAGAATAAAGCAATGCAAAAATAATTTATATAAAATAGTTTTTATTGCATAAAAGCGCCAAAACACAAAAAAAATAGATAGATGAGGTATCGCTGCAATCGTACTGACCCGAAGAATAAAACCGCTTTGTCAATTTTACCACACGTGGAACGGTGTAAGCGGCCCCCCCCCCAAGAAATAAATGAAATGCTGTTTTTGTTCATTCTTCGTCCCATAAATCGGAACAAGCGATCAAAAATAGAATTAGACTTACCGGTAATTCGGTTTCTAGAAACCTTCCACGACAGCATAGGATGAGGTCGTCTCCACGCCCTAATGGGGGACAGGAAGCACGAGAGGTTAAAAGGTCCCTCCCTCCTCCCTCTCACCAGTGACTTACAACTGATTACCATAGCACCGGATGCCTTTAAGATTCTCAGAATTTGTCCAAGAATACAGGGAGGGAAATAGTGGTGTCGTGGAAGGTTTCTAGAAACCGAATTACCGGTAAGTCTAATTCTGTTTTCTCTAGCAACCTTCCACGACAGCATAGGAGGCATAACAACCTATACTGCACTGGGGGGGGGGGGGGGGGGGACAACGGCCTGAAGAACTTTTCGGCCAAAGACTAGATCCCTGTTGGATACAAGGTCTAATCTATAACGTCTCGTAAAGGTATGTAAGGAGGACCAAGTTGCTGCCCTACAAATCTGCTCTGAAGATGCGCCTGCCCTCTCAGCCCATGACGTAGAGGTAGATCGTGTTGAATGCGCCTTGATTCCAGCAGGGGGAGTGATGTTTTGCATCAGGTAAGCTTCAGAGATAGCCCTTCTAATCCAATTGGCAATGGTGTTCTTCGCCACCTTCTTCCCTCTGTTTGGGCCAGAGGTATGGATAAATAGGTTGTGGTCGACTCTATAGGGTTTGGTCCACTCCAGGTAGTGGAGAACTATACGTCTTACATCCAGTGTATGAAACACCTCCTCTTTGGGGTTTGCTGGGTTCTGACAAAAAGACGGAAGGATTATATTCTGTGACCTATGGAAGTCGGACACTACCTTCGGCAGAAAAGATGGGACAAGAGAGAGAACTATGGAATCATCTCTAACAATTAGGTAGGGTTCCCTAACTGAGAGCGCCTGGAGCTCTCCTACTCGCCTTGCTGAAGTTATTGCTACAAGGAAGGCCACTTTACAGGTGAGGAGCTGAGAAGTGCAGGATGACAAGGGCTCAAAGGGAGATTGAGTGAGTCCCGTAAGCACCACATTCAAGTCCCATGTTGGGACCGCTATTAGCTTCTTTGGATGAAGTCTAGTGGCCAATGTCATGAATCTTCTTATCCACCTGTGGTTGGCCAAGTCACAGTCGAACATAGAACTTAATGCCGACACTTGTACTTTCAATGTGGTAGGTTTTAGACCTAGTTCTAGCCCCCTCTGCAAGAAATCCAGGATACGAGAAATGTTAGGTTTCTCTGGGTCAGGCAAGTCTGGTAGACACCACAAAGAGAACCTCTTCCATATTTTATTATATATAGCGATAGTGACCGGTTTTCGGGATTTCTGGAGGGTCTTTATTACCGCCTCTGATAAGCCCCTGGCCCTCAGGATCTGGGCTTCAGTAGCCAGGCCGCCAACCTCATTCCCCGGAGGTTTGGGTGATGTAGGGGGCCTTTGCGAGAGAAGGTCGTCTTCCATGGGTAGGATGAATGGTCCGACTACCACCAGCTCCGTAATCAAAGAGTACCAGCTCCTCTTTGGCCATAACGGAGCTACTAGGATGGATGGGGTTTGATCGTCCCGAATCTTCTTCAGGGTTGCGGCAAGGATTGGGACTGGCGGGAAGGCGTAAGCTAGATGGAACCTCCACCTGTGGGCGAAGGCATCCACTCCCAGGGACCTGTCCCTGCGGTTCAGTGAAAAGTAGTTTTCCACTTGAGCATTCTCTCCTGAGGCTAATTGGTCCACCTCCGGGAGGCCCCACCTGTCGACCGGTTTCTGGAAGATTATTTTGCTCAGGGTCCACTCGCCAGGCTGGATACATATTCTGCTTAGGAAATCTGCCTGAAGATTGGCGGTACCCTTCAGGTGAATTGCCGTCAAAGAACGGAGGTGCTTTTCGGCCCAGGAAAATATTCGGTTTGAGAGGCCCTCCAGGCTGCTGGATCTCGTACCCCCCTGGTGCCTGAGATGGGCCACTGTTATATTGTCTGAGTAGACTGATGTGCTGGCCCCAGACCTGGTGTCTTGCTGCCAGTAGAGCTTCTTCCACTGCCTTCAGCACTCTGAAGTTTGAGGACTTTGCGCTCACTTTCTGGCTCCATAACCCCTGGAATGGGTGACGAGGCACTACAGCTTCCCAGCCTTTTTTTGCTGGCGTCTGTTGTTACCGTGACTAAAGGGGTCTGAGACCAGTTGATTCCCCTGCACAGGTTCTTGTGGTCCATCCACCATGCCAGCGAGGCTCTCACTACCCCTGGGGTCTGGACCTTTTTGTTCAGACAGGTGTGATCCCGATTCCAGTTTCTTAAGATATGGGACTGGAGCGTTCTGGAGTGGGCCTGTGCCCAAGGTACTGACTGGATACAGGAGGTCATAGACCCTAGTATGGACATAGCTGACCTGAGGGTCGGGGATCTCTGTTCCCTGAACTCTGAGATCCTTGATATTATGGATCTCTGGTGCTCCTCCTGGAGGAAGGACATTTGATTTTTTGAATCCAGTAGGATTCCTAAGAATTTCACCTCCTGGGGGGGTTGGAATCTGTGATTTCTTTATGTTCGGGATCCATCCTAACGACTGGAGAATACTCAGGGTCTGAGTCACCTGTAGTTCCAGAGTCCTGTAGGAGGCTCTTATTAGTAGGTCGTCAAGGTAGGGTACAATACATATGCCCTGGCTTCTGATGTGGGACACAGCCTCCGTCATGATCCTGGAGAATACTCGAGGAGCAGATGATATCCCAAATGGAAGCACGTTGTATTGAAAGTGTCTTATTTCTTGACCCTGGTGGACCGCGAACCTCAGATACTTTCTGTGGGAAGGATAGATGGGGATGTGGAAATAGGCATCCTTCAGATCTATAGTTGCCATAAAGTAAGACTGCCATATTAGAGGAATGGCGGTCTTTACCGACTCCATTTTGAATTTGTGGTATGCATTGTGTTGTTGAGACCTTTTGGAATAATGTCCTCTTCCTTGCTCCTTCACAGGGACCCGAGAGATGGCATTTGACTGTAGAAGCTGCTGAATGCTGGAATTTAGAGCTGGGGTCTCCCAAGATGGTAGGGAGGGGACTCTTATACCCCGTGGGGGATAGGATTCGAGTTCTAGCAGTAGGCCCTCTCTGATCACACTGAGGACCCAGGGGCTGTTGGAAATCAACTGCCAAGCAGGAAAGAAACTCAAAAGCCTTCCCACCACCGGGATCGAGTCATTGTTTTTCTTGGGACTGCTGTTGCTGCTGCTGGGGGACCAGGATGTTCCTGCCTCTCCCATTAGCGTAGCTCCATCTTCCAGTCTCTCTCTTCCCTCGTGGTTGGGATGACCGATTCTGGGGGGCTTGAAAAAGACGTTTTCTTGTGGTTCTCTGCTCTGGAAGCACCTTTTTGTCAGTGGCTTTTTCCAGAATTTAGTCTAAGGCAGGGCCGAAGACATGTTCACCTTTAAAAGGTAAAGAGCATAGTTTAACTTTTGGATGTAATGTCTCCGCTCCACGTCTTAAGCCAGAGGGCTCATCTGGCAGAGTTTGATTGTACCATGGCTCTGGCAGAAGTACGGATCATCTCCATTGATGCATCTGCCAGGAAGCCCGTAGCTCTCTGCAAGATAGGGAGTGAGTTAAGGAGGTCACTTCTTGAGGTACCATGCGGAAAATGGTTCTCTAGCTCCTCAATCCATTGAAAGAGGGACCTAGAGACACAAGTGGACGCAATTCCTGATTTTAAGGTGGCCGCAGAGGTTTTCCATGTTTTCCTCAGGAGGCTTTCAGCTTTACGGTCCATCGGGTCTCTAATCTGAGACGCATCATCAAATGGTAGAACCATCTTCTTTACCACCCTTGCCACCTGGACATCGACCTTCGGGATGTCCCATTTAAACTCCTCTCCTTCCAGAGGAAATCTATGACGGAGCTCTGAAGGGGCTGAGTAGCGTTTCTCAGGGTATTCCCATTCCTGGGAGATCATGTCCGCTATGCTTTTATGAACTGGAAAGCCTGCTCGTTTAGGTCCTTCATACCCCCAAACATGCGATCCTGTGCTGTTTGCGTTACAGGTTCATCTTCTAGGCCCATACTGGCGCGTACTGCGCTAATCAACTCCTCCACATATTCTGTGGAAAGGAGATACCTTCTAACGTCAGGTGCTCTAGAGGTCCCTGGTTGCTCCCAATTTTCGGAGCTTGAGTTGAATGATCTCTCCGACTCGGATTCTGAATCCTCCACCTGAATCCTCCATTTCTTTGAAGGTGGTGAGCCCATAATCGGAGGGGGTGGAGGTGGAGGTGGAGGGGGGGACAGGGCGGCTAAAGAGGTCTGAACCTGACGGGTGACCAAGCTGCGGATCTCGTCAATTAATGACGGGTGCTCGGCCCTGACCACTTTATCCGTGCATGCCTGACATAACTTTCTCCCAATTAGAGGGAAGTTTCGTACTGCATATGGCACATTTGGCCGTTTTGCTGGACGTATTGGTGCTTTTATGGGCAGACTTTTCTCCCTATAAGAAAGAGGGGGAGACGTATTTTAAGGACCTCTATCCCAGATCGTACCACTAGGACCCACCCCAGGTAACACTCACTGTGGCTGGGACAGCACTGTGCTCTGCAGATGCAGGGCAGGAAGAACCGTCCATGACAGCAGGGGATTTGCCTTACCTGTCGGCGTCTTCCGGCGGGTTAATGAAGGATTAACTCTGCCCTCAGCGCGTTAGCTTGATTCCCCCTCCTCCTCCCTGGGTCCTGGAGCAGGCACAGCAGATGCCGGCGAGCTCCGCGCGCTGGCAGCAGGATGGGGGCCGCCATGACAGCGCGCCCTCCACATACCCCGGAAGTGACCCGCGCGTGACGTCACTTCCGGGTCTTCGCACAGCACGCAGGGGAGGAGGAGACGCCGGAGAGCTGTGGGAGGCCTCCGGCGGGGATCACTGGCCCGCTTTACTCCCCAAAGGGGAGCGCGGGAGGGCCAGGAACGGTCCCGAATGCAGAGCAAGCGGGAGCAGAACAGAGGAGGGGAGGCTGCGCCACCGACCACCACTGCCCGGCTTTGAATCTACAGGTATGCTATAGCAGCCGGCCACACAGCACACCAGACCTCTCCATGCCCCATGGGGGACAGGAAAGACACTGGTGAGAGGGAGGAGGGAGGGACCTTTTAATCTCTCGTGCTTCCTGTCCCCCATTAGGGCGTGGAGACGACCTCTTCCTATGCTGTTGTGGAAGGTTGCTGGAGAAAAATGTCACGTGCCCGAAAATGGTACCAATAAAAACGTCAACTCGTCTCGCAAAAAATAAGACCTCACATGACTGTGGGTCAAAGTATGGAAAAATTATAGCTCTCAAAATGTGGTGATGCAAAAACTATTTTTACAATAAAAAGCATCTTAGTGTGTGACAGCTGCCAAACATAAAAACCCGCTAACAAATAGTAACTCAAACCCCCCTTTATAACCACCTTAGTTAGAGAAAAATAATAAAATTTAGAAAATGTATTTATTTCCATTTTCCCATTAGGGCTAGGGCTGAGATTAGGGTTAGGGGTGTGTTGGGGTTAGAGTTGAAGGTAGAATTGGGGGGTTTCCACTGTTTGGGCACATCAGGGGCTTTCCAAACGCAACATGGCATCTAATCTCAATTCTAGCCAATTCTGCGCTGAAAAAAATCAAACGGTGCTCCTCCCCTTCCGAGCCCCGACGTGTGCTCATAAAGTAGTTTTCTCCCACATATGGAGTATCAGCGTACACAAGACAAATTGGGCAACAACTTTTGGGGTCCAATTTCTTCTGTTACCCTTGGAAAGATTAAAAAATAGGGGACTAAAAGGTCATGCTTAAGGAAAAAATATGATTTTTTTAATTGTACGGCTGTACGTTACAAACTTCTGTGAAACCCTTGGGGGTTCAAAGTTCTCACCACATATCTAGATAAGTTCCTTGGGGGGGTCTAGCTTCCAAAATGGGGTCACTTATGGGGGGGTTTCCACTGTTTAGGCACATCAGGGGTTCTCCAAACGTGTCATGGCGCCCAATCTCAATTCCAGCCAATTTTGAGTTGAAAAAGTCAAACGGCGCTCGTTCCCTTCCGAGCTTTGCCATGTGCCGAAACAATGGTTCCCCCCGCCACATATCAGGTATCTGCGTACTCAGGACAAATTGCACAATAACCTTTGCAGTCCAATTTCTCCTGTTACCCTTGGTAAAATTAAAAAAAATTGGACCTGAATTCGTTTTTTTGTGAAAAAAAGTTAAATGTTCATTTTAAAGTAAAAAAACATTCTTAAAATTCCTGTGAAAAACCTTAAGGGTTAATAAACTTCAAAACTGTTGTTTTGAGCACCATGTGGGGTGCAGTTTTTAGAATGGTGTCACTTTTGGGTATTTTCTATCATACAGACCCCTCAAAATGACTTCAAGTGTGACATGTCCCTTTTTTGGCGGATCCGTTTTTTTAAAAAATTTGGCGGATTCTGACTGAAGGGAAAAAATGGATGTGTGAAACAGGCCTTAGTAGTAACATTATTTTGTGATCACAATAACACGGCAGTACTGTACTGGTAATTATGATCATCATTATTATGCAAATGTGATTGACATGAATTTGATGTGTTTGATATTCTGGAGTTATGATTTATTTTAGTATATGTAAGTCCATATATAAAACATTTTATTTAGTAGTTGTTACCTAGAATAGAAATATTTATTTGCTACAGTTTAAAATTTCAAAAGGTCGTTCTGGGCAGAGTTAATTTGGACAGACAAACCTACAGTAATTTTGTTTTATTCATTTGATCAAGGGCTGTAAAAACAAGCCACCAGGACTGCGTTATCTTGGACAAGTTAATCTATCTTGGACTGTTGCTTTGGACTGAGTTAGTACTGCCAAGACTTTGGAACTTTTTCAAGTATGATTTTCAATTTCACTTTCCCACAGTGCAGGCTGTGTCTTGTGCGTAGAATGAAGATGTCCAATTAAGCGCTGAGACTAAGCCCAGATGTAGCTGAACAGTAACCAGGGTGAATCCTCATAACTACCAGCTGATAAGCAAGGGGAGAACTATCCCTAGAAGCTTCTGCCTGAAACCAAATGGCATATAAAGTAAGGCCCTGAACAACGGCAGCAATAGAAGATGAAGGGACTGTGCTCAGCCATGGACACCTGCACTTCCCTCGCCCATTGCTTTGGAGAAGCGAGGGGTTAATGTCATAAAGGGGAGGGACAGATTACTCTTTACAGTCTGTTCTTTTGCTAACTAGGGAAAGTAGTGAAATCACCCAGTGGCATTAGGCCAGGTGATGAGGGCATAATACTCCCTGTGTTTCCCTACAACAGAGACCCAATAGGATTGTGGTATAAGAAGATACAAAGAAAGATAACTACAAAGACGTGATATTTCAGTACCTGTTGGTCCAATGTTTTTTTTATTTTCCCTTTTAACCTCTTAAGGACCAAGCCATTTTGTAGGTTAAGGACCAGGCCTTAATTTTGAAATCTGACCATTGTCACTTTATGTTGTTGTAACTCTGGAAAGCTTCAACGGATTCCGAGATTGTTTTTCCGTGACATATTGCACTTCATGTTAGTGGAAAATTTCTTCGATATGACTTGCGTTTATGAATAAACGGAAATATGGCGAGAATGTTTAAAATTTTGCAATTTTCAAACTTAATTTTTCTCCCCTTAAATCGCAGAGATAAGTCACAAAAAATAGTTAATAAATAACATTTCCCACATGTCTACTTTAAATCAGCACAATTTTGGAACCAATTTTTTTTTTCTTAGGAAGTTATAAGGGTTAAAAGTTGACCAGCGATTTCTCATTTTTACAACAAAATTTACAAAACCAGTATTTTAGGGACCACTTCACATTTGAAGTCACTTTAAGGGGGCAATATGACAGAAAATACCCAAAGGTGACTCCATTCTAAAAACTGCACCCCTCAAGGTGTTCAAAACCACATTCAATAAGTTTATTAACCCTTTAGGTACTTCACAAGAATTGAAGCAATGTGGAAGGAAAAAAATGAACGTTAACTTTTTTTCTCCAAAATTTTTCTTTGGACACAATTTTTATTTTGTCAAGGGTATCAATAAAAAAATAAACCACAATATTTGTTGTGAAATATCTTCTGAGTACACAGATACCCCATTGGTGGAGGAAGACCAATCTATAGGCGCACGTCAGTGTTCAGAAAGGAAGGAGCATCACTTGAGATTTTAAATGTCAAATTGGCTGGAATCGAGAGCGGACGCCATGTCGTGTCTGGAGAGCCCCTGATGTACCTAAACAGTGGAAACCCCCCACAAGTGACCCCATTTTGGAAACTAGACCCACCAAGGAACTTACTTAAATGTGTGGTGAGCACTTTGAACCCCCAAGGGTTTCACAGGTTATAACGTAGAGCCGTAAAATTAAAAAATCATTTATTTTTTTTCCAGAAAAATGATCTTTTTGCCCCCAAATTTTTATTTTCACAAGGGTAACCGGAGAAATAGGACAAAAGTTGCTGAGCAATTTGTCCTGAGTACGCTGATACCTCACATGTGGGGTGGATCCATTGTTTGGGTGCATGGCAGAGCTCGGAGGGGAAGGAGCGCCGTTTTGGAATGCAGACTGATGGAATGGTCTGCGGGCATTATGTTGCGTTTGGAGAGCCTCTGATGTACCTAAACAGTGGAAACCCCCCACAAGTGACCCCATTTTGGAAACTAGACCCACCAAGGAACTTACTTAAATGTGTGGTGAGCACTTTGAACCCCCAAGGGTTTCACAGGTTATAACGTAGAGCCGTAAAATTAAAAAATCATTTTTTTTTCCAGAAAAATGATCTTTTTGCCCCCAAATTTTTAATTTCACAAGGGTAACAGGAGAAATAGGACAAAAGTTGCTGAGCAATTTGTCCTGAGTACGCTGATACCTCATATGTGGGGTGGATCCATTGTTTGGGTGCATGGCAGAGCTCGGAGGGGAAGGAGCGCCGTTTTGGAATGCAGACTGATGGAATGGTCTGCGGGCATCATGTTGCGTTTGGAGAGCCTCTGATGTACCTAAACAGTGGAAACCCCCCACAAGTGACCCCATTTTGGAAACTAGACCCCCAAAGAAGCTTATCTAGATGTGTGGTGAGCACTTTGAACCCTCAAGTATTTCACTGAAGTTTATAACGTAGAGCTGTGAAAATTAAAAAATATTTTTTTTTCCACAAAAATGACTTAATGAGCTATAATTTTTCCTTATTTTGGCCGAGAGAGTCGTGTGTGGGGTTTGATTTTTGAGGGACGAGCTGACGTTTTTTTATTGGTACCACTTTCGGGCACATAACGTTTTTTGCTCGCTTTCTATTCCGATTTTTGTGGAGGCAGAATGAACAAAAACCAGCAATTGAGGCATGTTTTTTTTTTCTCCGCTTCGCGTGTGGTTAAAATTGGTAAGGAAGCTTTATTCTTCGGGTCACTACGATTACAGCGATACCTCATTTATATTTTTTATGTTTTGGTGGGGTTTTTTTACACAATAAAAACTTTTATAGAAAAAAATAATTATTTTTGCATCACTTCATTCTGAGAGCTATAACTTTTTTATTTTTCCTCTAATGGAGCTGTATGGCGGCTTGTTTTTTGCAGGACAAGATGATGTTTTCAGCGGTACTATGATTATTTATATCCGTCATTTTTTTCGCGTGTTATTGCACTTTTTCCAAGCGGTATGATGATACTGCTTGGAAAAAGTATAATTTGCTACTTTTGTGGGGTTTTTTACGACGTTCACTGAAGGGGTTAACTAGGGTGATTCTTTTATAGATGGGATTTTTACAGACGCGGCAATACCAAACGTGTATTTTTTTATTTTATAATTTTTTTTTACATAAAAATTGAGTTTTTAGGGGATTTTTTTTTTTTAACCCCTTCACCCCCAAGGGTGGCTTCCACGTTCATGACCGGGCCAATTTTTACAATTCTGACCACTGTACTTTTATGAGGTCATAACTCTGGAACGCTTCCATGGATCCCGGTAATTCTGACATTGTTTTCTCGTGACATATTGTACTTCATGTTAGTGGTAAAATTTCATTCAAATAACTTGCGTTTATTTGTGAGAAAAATGGAAATTTGGCGAAAATTTTGAAAATTTCGCCATTTTCCAACTTTG
This sequence comes from Dendrobates tinctorius, assembly GCF_039654945.1. NCBI lineage: Eukaryota > Metazoa > Chordata > Amphibia > Anura > Dendrobatidae > Dendrobates > Dendrobates tinctorius. The sequence continues at coordinate 15,645,655 of NW_027361686.1, read as the reverse complement.
AATTTTTATGCCCTTAAATCACAGAGATGCGGCACACAAAAAACTTGATAACTAACATTTCCCACATGTTTACTTTACATCAGCACAATTTTGGAACCAAAATTTTTTTTTGTTAGGAAGTTATAAGGGTTAAAAGTTGACCAGCGATTTCTCATTTTTACAACACCATTTTATTTTTAGGACCACATCACATTTGAAGCCACTTTGAGGGGTCTGTATGATAGAAAATACCCAAAAGTGACACCATTCTAAAAACTGCACCCCTTATGGTGCTCAAAACCACATTCAAGAAGTTTATTAACCCTTTAGGTGCGTCACAGGAATTTTTTTGAATATTTAAAAAAAAATGAACATCTAACTTTTTTTCATAAAAAAAATAATTCAGGTTCAATTTTTTTTATTTTACCAAGGGTAACAGGAGAAATTGGACTGCAAAAGTTATTGTGAAATTTGTCCTGAGTACGCAGATACCTGATATGTGGGGGGGAACGACTGTTTCGGCGCATGGCAGAGCTCAGAATGGAAGGAGCGCCGTTTGACTTTTTCAATGCAAAATTGGCTGGAATTCAGATTGGACGCCATGTCACGTTTGGAGAGTCCCTGATGTACCTAAACAGTGGAAACCCCCTACAAGTGACCCCATTTTGGAAACTAGACCCCCCCAAGGAACTTATCTAGATATGTGGTGAGAACTTTGAACCCACAAGGGCTTTACAAAAGTTTATAACGTACAGCGGTACAATTAAAAAATCATATTTTTTCCACAAAAATGATCTTTTCACCCTCAATTCTTATTTTTCCAAGGGTAACAGGACCCTAAAAATTATTGTGCAATTTGTCCTGAGTACGCTGATACCCCACATGTGGGGGTAAACCACTATTTGGGCGCATGGCAGAGCTCGGAAGGGAAGCAGCGCCATTTGACGTTTTTGGCTGGAATTGAGATCGGACACCATGTCGCGTTTGGAAAACTCCTGATGTACCAAAACAGTGGAAACCCCCCCACAAATAACACCATTTTGGAAACTAGACCCCCTAAGGAACTTATCTAGATGTGTGGTGAGCACTTTGACCCCCCCAGTGCTTCACAGAAGTTTATAACGCCCGGGCGTGAAAATAAAAAATTCGTATTTTTTCCACAAACATGATCTTTTAGTCACCATTTTTTATTTTCCCAAGGGTACCAGGAGAAATTGGACCCCAAAAGTTGTTGTCCAATTTGTCCTGAGTATGCTGATACCCCATATGTGGGAGAAAACTACTGTATGGGCACACGTCGGGGCTCGGAAGGGAAGTAGTGACGTTTTGGAATGCAGACTTTGATGGAATGGTCTGCGGGTGTCATGTTGCCTTTGGAGAGCCCCTAATGTACCTAAACAGTGGAAACCCCCCACAAGTGACCCCATTTTGGACACTAGACCCCCCACGGAACTTATCTAGATGTGTGGTGAGCACTTTGAACCCCCAAGTGCTTCACAGAAGTTTATAACACTCGGACGTGAAAATAAAAAAATCATTTTTTTCCACAAAAATGATATTTTTGCCCCCAATTTTTTATTTTCCTAAGGGTAACAGGAGAAATTGGACCCCAAAAATTGTTTTGCAATTTGACCTGAGTAGGCTGATACCCCACATGTGGGGGTAAAACACTGTTTGGGCGCATGGCAGAGCTTGGAAGGGAAGGAGCACCATTTGACTTTTTCAACTCAGAATTGGCTGGAATTGAGATCAGACGCCATGTTGCATTTGGAGAGCCCCTGATGTGCCCAAACAGTGGAAACCCCCAATTCTAACTCCAACCCGAACCCCAACATGCCCCTAGCCCTAACCCTAACCCTAGCCCTAACCCTAATGGAAAAATGGAAATAAATACTTTTTTTTAATTTTATTATTTTTCCCTAACTAAGGGGGTGATAACGGGGGGTTTGATTTACTATTTATGGCGGTTTTTATTTTTGGCAGCTGTCGCACGCTAAAAGACGCTTTTTATTGTAAAAATAGTTTTTGCATCACCACATATTGAGAGCTATAATTTTTCCGTATTTTGACCCACCGGGTCATGTGAGGTCTTATTTTTTGCGGGATGAGTTGACATTTTTATTGGTACCATTTTCGGGCACGTGAAATTTTTTGATCGCTTTTTATTCTGATTTTTGGGACGCAGAATGAAGAAAAACCAGCGTTTCATGAATTTCTTTTGGGGGGGTGCGTTTACACCGTTCCGCGTGCGGTAAAATTGATAAAGCGGTTTTATTCTTCGGGTCAGTACGGTTACAGCGATACCTCATTTAGGTCGTTTTTTTATGTTTTTGTCGGTTTTATGCAATGAAAACTATTTTATATAAAAAATAATTTTTGCATCGCTTTATTCTGCGAGCTATAACTTTTTTATTTTTTCGCTGATGATGCTGTGTGGCGGCTCGTTTTTTGCGGGACAAGATGACGTTTTCAGCGGTACCATGGATATTTATATGGGTCTTTTTGATCGCGCGTTATTACACTTTTTGTTTGGCAGTATGATAATAAATCATTATTTCTTGCTTCGTTTTTTATTTTTATTTTTTAAGGGGTTCGCTAAAGGGGTGAACTAATGGGACAGTTTTATAGGGCGGGTCGTTACGGACGCGGCGATACCTAATATGTGTACTTTTATTGTTTTTTTTATTATTTCCAAAAAATGGATTTATTGGGGGAATATTTTTTTTTTTTTTCTAATTTATTTGGCGATTTTTTTTAAATTATTTTTACACTTTTTTTTATTATTTTTTTTTACTTTATTAAATAGTCCCAGGTGGGACATCACTGTCCTGGGACAGATCGCTGATCTGTCACATCACAGATCACTGTGACAGATCAGCGATCTGACACAGGCACTGCAGAAGACTTCCTCATGCCTGCGCTTTGCAGGCACTGAGGAAGCCAGCTTCCTCAGGCCCCCGAAGGCCCCCGTCGCCATCTTGGATTCGGGGGCCTGGAGGAAAGGAGTCCCCCGCAGCAGCGCTGCACATTGCGCTGCCGTGGGGGGCTCAGGGAAGCACGGAGGGAGCCCCCTCCCTGCCGATGCTTCCCTTTAACTCCCGGTACACCGCGATCATGTTTGATCGCGGTGTGCAAGGGGTTAACGTGTCGGGGGCGGTCTGTGACCGCCCCTGACACATTGTGCCGGGTGTCAGCTGTGATAATCGGCTGACACCCGGCCGCGATCAGCGGCGCTCACCACGTGGGCGCCGCTGATCGCGCCCGACGTACTATCCCGTCCATGGGCATAGGGGCCCAGGTCCCATGGTTGGGATATACCGTCGGATGTCAGGAAGGGGTTAATTACTTTTAAAAAAAAAAATTTTACTTTTTTTTAAAAAAAAAATTTTTACCTTGTCCCTCCCTTTATGGGACTTTCACTTTTATTGCAGGTATAATACATTGCAATGCTCCAGCATTGCAATGTATTATACTCTATGGAGAAAGCTGCCAAGACCATGCTGTGAGCATGGTGTCAGCAGCTTTCTGTAGCTGTATGACCCAGAGGTTGTCATGACAACCTCCTGGTCATCATGGCAAAGGTCGGGCCTCACGATTACATTGCGGGGACGCCGACCTGAGGCAGAGGGAGCCCCTGACCCTCTACCTCCCTCCCTGAACGCTGGGATCGCAGCACTCAGGGGGTTAACAGCCAGGGGCGGCGGGGGCGCTGCTCCTGGCTGTCAGTGCAGAAGCTCAGCCACTGGCAGCACTGAGCTCCTGCACTGATCAGGCAGGAGATGCTGAAATTTCAGCATCTCCTGCCTGATCGCTGCTGTGTTTGGTCAGTCAGATTGACTGACCAATCAGAGCGCTTGGGGTGCAGGGACCGACTGCAAGGGTCCCTGCATCCCTTGCCGTGCATCTCAGCTGTCGGCACTGAAAGGGAATCTGTCACCTGGTTTTGGCAGGCTATTTAAATGAGGTCTGCCCGGTCCAATGGGTGGCGTTTCGGATCTTTGCCGCCTCCCCATCCTTGGCCGCCGTCCTCAGTTTTTTTTCATGAATAGGAGTAGGCATTCCATGGCATTCCATGATTAAGCCCTTTCAGGGTGAAACGCATAGAAAATTGCTCCCCTCCATACGCCTCTTTATGTCGTTTTTACCTGATGGTATGAAGATTTTATATTCTCAATAAAGCAATTATTATTTTATCTCCTGGAGACGCTGGAAAAATCCTTCTTTATGTTGTGCATGCACTATACACCCAGGTCAGGGTGTTTCCGTGCGTCGGAGGTGTGATCAGGAGTGAAGAGGGGTGAGCTGAATACTTCTTGTTTGTGTAGGAGTAGGTGTCCTCCATTTTTCGCGCGTGCGCTAAGCGTTCTTGGCTCGCGCAGTATGCTTTGCCCAACTGCGGGCAAAGCCGAAAAGCCTTACTGCGCATGCGCCGGATAACTAAGCCCCGGAAGTATTTTGCTGTGTTCCGGGGCCTAGTTAACCGGCTCAAGCGCAGTAAGGCTTTTTGGCTTTGCCCGCAGTTGGGCAAACCATACTACGCGTGCCAAGAATGCTTAGCGCACGCGCGAAAGATGGCGAACACCTACTCCTATTCATGAAAAAACTGTGGACGGCAGCCATGGAAGGGGAGGCGGCAAAGATCCGAAACACCAACCATCGGACAGGACAGACCTCATTTAAATAGCCCGCCAAAACTAGGTGACAGATTCCGTTAAACTACCACTGCGTGTTTACACGCAGTGGTAGTTCAAAGGCATGACGAGGATAGCCCGTAATGATGCGGGAACTGACATCCTGTCATGATGGGTTATCCCCGTCATTGGACATTAAGGAGCTAAGCCCAGGCTGTTTTGTTTTACCAAGGTGGTTTTCTATTGGTAGCAAAAAAAAATACATATCTATAGGAACATTGCAATAAATGAAAAATGGTACAGTTTAGTGGCAGGTTAATTAGTGATTGAAACCAGGGGAGGAATGTATAGTACCAGTTATTTTTAATGGCCTCAATACTATTCAATAATGGTTTAATTATGATATATGATATGGCGATCTCGGGCGCCATACTTACAAACTTACCTGACTGAGAGGAGCTTTGCCGCTGCGATTCTCTTCGGCCAGAGACCAGGGCAGGAGTGCGTGTGGGAATCGCGAATGCGCATAGCGCTATCCGGCGCCATTTTACTGAAAACATATTTGCAGTGTGTCTTCAGCAATATGGCGAGGACAGCGCGGTATGGGCATGCGCCACAATCCTCCCCCGGCTTCCGGCAAAACGGGAGAGCTCTGGACTCAGGGAAGAAAGGGGAGTATATATTTTTTTTTTTTTGTATGTGTGCAGATTAATAGGAGTGAGGGGAACCATGCATACCAAGAAAAGGGGGGTGAGGGGACCATGCATATGGATATGGATAAGGGGGGGGAAGGGGACCATGACAGCTCTTCAGAGTGTCCAAGTGTGGGATCAGTTGTCGGCGGGCACTCGGCATGGGATGTGGAAGGAGGATCAGGGTGACAAATATGCGGACAAGACTCACGGCTACTCAGACTTGACCACGTGGAAGACAGGGTGCTGGTGGCAAAGTGACTGGAAAAGTTCGCCATCCAACCAACTACCTTTTCACGCTGCTCTGGTGTCAAAAGTGGTCTTCTGCCGTCCCCTATGAATTCTGACAGAAATCTGTTGCGAGAAGGTGTGTGTTTGTTGTGGCACAATTGCAGCTTGCCCACGGCCTCTGTCTCTGCATGCACAATCATCATCACGTCCAGTTTCCAGTCCCTTCCCACGTGCCTTTCCCATTTTAAATGGAGTACAATATTTTCAACGTTCAATAAAAAAGTCAGAATTGGAAGCAAAGTTTGATGTGCTCCGTGTGTGGGATAAACGTACTTTCAAATATCTGGAATGTACTTTGTTTAACAAACTGTGTTGTGGGTCTTTGTGTAGGCAGGCATCGTCCGATGGGAGTATTAGTCCCATCCGGCTTTGTCTGCTATCACATAGAACAGTGACAGCATTAGCAGATGATGGGAAAGCAGTCCCATCATCCGGCTACTGTGCTGAATAGTTGAAAAAAAAATCCATATACACAAACAGAACATACATATACACATACAGTTCATACTCCGATAATCCCCAACACCCGCGATCGCCTGCAAAAAAAATAAACCAACCTAATACTCCCTGTTCTGACGTAATCCATGTAATAATGAGTGTCCCACGACGATCTCACGTGTAGAGCTGTCACATCGGGAGATATGACAGCTTTCCAGGGGCTCTGGAGATACAGTGACAGGAGGTATCCTCCTGCAGTGTATCACTCCGTCACCTAGAGTTCATCGGAATTCATGCTGTCACTTGCGGCATCGCTCTATAGTGTCGTAAAGTGAGAGCACGAACTCCAATGATACACTGCAGGAGTATTATCTCCGGTCAGTGTATCACTGGAGCCCCTGGAGAGTGGTCAAATCTTCCGATGTGACAGCTCTACATGGGAGATCGTCGTGGGACACTTGTTATTAAATGGATTACATCGGAACAGGGAGTATTTGTGTTGGTTTATTATTTTACGTTTTTTGCACGATAGTGGGCGTCGCAGGAATTAAAAGTGCAATAAAGATGGGAAACTGTGTGGTGTTCTATTTCATTAAAATACTTTATTCTGGCTGTGTCTTTATTTAATCCCTTAACTATAGGATTAGTAATGGATAGGTGTCTTATTGACATCGCTCCATTACTAAGCCATGGGCTTCATGTCACCTTACAATACAAAGGTGACATCAACCTCGCAACTATTACCCACTTGCCACCGTTATAGGGCAAGTGGGAAGAGAGAGGCCAAGTGCCAGAATAGGCGCATCTTAGAAGTGCGCCATTATTGGGGTGGCTGTGAGCTGGTGTTTGTAGCCAGGGGGCCCAATATCCATGGTCCCTTCCTAGGCTACAAATATCAACCCGCAGCGGTCTGCATAGCCTTTTCTCGTTATTAAATATAGGGGGACCCCACGTCTTTTTTTGGGGGCCCCCCTATTTTAATAGCCAGTAAAGGCCAAATAAACAGTTGCGGGGCGATATTCAAAGCCTGGGAAGATCCATGGGTATTACACACTTCCCAAGCTATAAACATCGGCCCCCAGTGGCTGGCTTTCCCTGTCTGGTTTGAAAGTTGCGCGGGAGCACACGCCATTTTTTTTTTTTATTTTTTTTTTTTTTTAAATTAAACAGTTATTGCGTTTAAGGCCGGGGTCACACTTGCGAGAAACTCACACGAGTCTTGCATCTCAATACCTGGAATTGCCGTCGGCATTTGGGACCAGAGTGTGCGGCTGCATGTATTTTTGCCTGCTTTCCAGTACACTATATGGTAAAATCAATGGCATCATTCAAAAGTACAACTTGTCCCACAACAAAAAAAAAAAGCAGCCCTCATATGGCTATGGGGATGGAATAATAAAGTTATGTCTCTTGGAAGAGAAGGAAAAAACTAGATTTTTGGTACTCACCGTAAAATCTCAGAGCCTTCATTGGGGGACACAGGAAACCATAGGGTGTATGCTGCTGCCACTAGGAGGTTGACACTATGCAAAAAAAGGTTAGCTCTTCCCCAGCAGTATATACCCACCTACTGGCAGAAAGCTAATCAGTAAGTGAGAAAGCAGTAGGATGAGCAGAGAACATAACAGAATGAACAAAAACAGGTAACAGTAGAACCTGATAAACACAAACAGTAAAAAAAGGGCGGGTGCCGTGTCCCCCAATGAAGGCTCCGAGAAACAGATTTTACGGTGAGTACCCAAAATCTAGTTTTCTCTCGCTTCATTGGGGGACACAGGAAACCATGGGACGTCCAAAAGCAGTCACAAGGGTGGGAAGAAGAATAATACCCTCAAGTAAGAGCTCAGGCCACTGCGGCTTGCAGGACCTTTTTTCCAAGGTTCGCATCTGACGAAGCATGAGTATGAACCTTACAGAATTTGGTGCAAGTATGAATGGAGGCCCATGCAGCAGCTTTGTAGACCTGCGAGGCAGATTCCTGATGACGGACTGTCCAGAAGACTCCCACCGAACGCGTGGTGTGCGGTAATCCTCAGTGGCTGTGCTCTACCTCTTAGACAGTAAGTTTCCAGAATGGTGGAACGGATCCCATTGAGCAACTGGTAGACTGGGACGCAGGAAGACCCCTTCGAGGACCCTATGGGATAATGAACAGAGAGAATCTGAGCGCCGAAAAGGCTCAGTCCTGGATAAACTTGTAGAGCCTTTACAAGATCCAGTTTGTGCAACGACCGCTCTCGGGGGTGAGACGGATACGGACAAAAGGATGGAAGCACAATGTCCTCATTCAGATGAAAGCCGGAAACCACCTTGGGAAGGATGGAACCGGACGCAGGACCATCCTTAGATGGCTGCGTAGAATAGCCATCGCTGTCGCCATCACCTTGGTAAAAACTCGGGGGGGGGGGGGGGGGGGGGGGGTGAAGGGTTAGGTAGGCCAAACGGCAGGGCCGTGATTTGGAAGTGGACCCCCTGAATGGCGAAACGAAGCAACCTCTGGTGTGGGGAAAAGATGGAAATGTGTAGGTAGGCATCTTGAATGTCCACCGAACAAAGGAATTCCCCTGGTTCCATTGAGGCCATCACGGATCGTAGAGACTCCATCTTGAAATGGTGCAGGTGTACATATTTGTAAAGGAGTTTGAGGTCCAAAATCGGACAAACTGAGCAGTCTTTCTTCGGAACAGATTGGAATAAAAACCTGACAAGCGCTCTTGTATGTGAACGGAGACGAGGACTCCGGCTTCAGAGAGGGAGTCAGTAGCCTTGAAAAACCCCGGAATGAGGGAGGTATCTCTTTGGTGTACGGGACTCAAAAAAGCGAGATAGAGTGATACGACTTCCCGTACCCAGGCGTCGTCGACTACAGACAGCCACTCGTCCCGAAACTGAAGGAAACGATCGCCCACTTTGAGAGGATTCCCAGGTGGGGGCGCCCCGTCATGTAGACGAAAACCTTTTGGAGCCAGACTTGGTGGGCCGGCGCTGGGTAGGTCTTGAGAGCCAGGTTGAGGTTGGCTTAAAGGAGGGTCCTTTCCTTTGTTGAGGCACAGGGGAGCTGTCTTGTCACAGATTGTGCTGTGGTTGAAAGCTCCGAAAGGACCGAAAAGGAGCAGTGCGACGTGGCGTGACACTCTGCTGTGGTAGAAGTGTACTCTTTCCTCCCGTAGCGTTGGAGATTATCTTGTACAGCTCTTCCCCAAATAGGCGAAAACCGTGGAAGGGAAGGCCCGTGAGGGATTTCTTCGATGCAGTCAGCGTCCCAGGCTTTAAGCCACAGGACCCTGCGGATCGCGACCAAGTTGACGGCTGCTATGGTTGAGCAGGCGGCTGCATCCAGAGACGCGGACACCAGATATTTTCCCACGTGATCGATCTGGTCCGCCAGATCGGCTAGGTCGTCGACCAATGCGCTGGCAACAAAACCCCGGTGGAGATGCTTCGCCCATGCGGAGACTGCCTTAGCCACCTAGATGGCGGCGAAGGAGGGGCAGAGGGAAGAGCCCGCAGCCTCGAAGGCGGACTTAGCCAGAGACTACGTGTCTGAGGGTTCCTTTAGAGAGGAACTGTCAGACAGATGGAGTATAGTCTTGGTGGCCAGCCGGGAGACTGGAGGGTCCACCAAAGGAGACACTGCCCACTTGTTAAGCAGGTCAGGCTGAAAAGGATACAAGAAGGTCAGGCGTCTTCTTCTCTGGAAGCACTTGTCTGGGTGCTGCCATTCCACTGCGAAGGTCCTATTGAACTCATCGTGGTTGGCAAAGACACGGGTAGGGTGCTTTTTTGTCCTGAAAGACACAGTCTGATCAGCAGGAGATAGCTCAGAGCTTTTAGTATCAAGAGTCTCATTAACAGCGACAATCAAACTATCCACAGTGTTACGCAGTTTTGGGACCTGGACTGAGTCCAGATCAGAATCTGATTCAGAGCGGGAGTCTGACTCTAGCGCCTCTGGAGCATCTGACTGAGGGGACGAAGGGGAAACTGGTGCCCTGGAAGGCGGTGATGAGGATGACGAGCTGTACGGCAAGACAACGTGGGCACGCTTTCTTGAAGATCTGGATTGCCTCTGAGGGGAAACCCTTTGGGTATGCGAGGGGTTAATGTCAGACGCATCGGAGGGGGGTAGCTGAGACCCGCTAGCAGGTGCAGGATTAGGAAGCCGTTCCAAAACCGAGACCAAAGTGTGAGATACCTTGGTTAGGTCAGCTACCGACTGAGACAGAGATGTTACCCCACTCAGGGGAGGGGGCACACTCTCTGTGCGACTAGTGGGGGGCTCCAGGGAAGACATTTTAGGTTGTTTGCAATTAAGGCAGAGGGATGAGGTCTGACCAGAGGGGAAGTTTTTTTGCAGGTCGAACATGCAAAGTGTACCACAATGATAGGAGGATGGGAGAGAGGCTCCCTAAGACTAGACATGGAAGGAGACAAGCTATGAGCCATGGGAGATCTGCCAGGGATGAGAGCCGACCCCACAGTGACCGAGCTCACAGACCTGGATCCTGGCCAGGAGCAATCCGATGAGAGGAGCTGCTGCTGTGAGGCTGCTGAGTGATGCAGAAACACTGGAGCTGGTGGTGACCAGAAGCTGCTGCTAGAGGCTGCAGAGTGGTGAGCTGTGGAGTGCAGTGGAAAAGGGGACAATTTGTGGGCGGAGCCTATTGGACGTGCAATATTCAAGCTCTTTTGAGCTCAGAAGTGAGGAAGGAATCCATGTGGAGACGTGCATAGAAGCCCGGCAGTAGGCGCATGGTGCTGCAGGGAAGGGGGGAGAAAGAGAGCTTCTGGGAGGGGTGGGTGGGGCCGCGCCCGTGATTGGCCGGCCGGCGGTGGCCTAATGCTGAAGTAGGCCCAAAGTGAAGTCGGGGACTAAATTAGTGAAAGGAGGCCCCAGGGAGAAGGGGAGGGAGCGCGGTAGGTGCTGCAGATCGCCGAGCGGGCCAGGGATCTATCAGAAAGGATGAAACCCTATTGACATTCCCTCATCTTTAGCCAGACCTCATGAAAGTACGAAATAGATATATATATATTTTATTTATTTATTATGTAAAAATATATATAGGAATTTTTATTTTTTTTGTTTTTGATTAAGGGAGCCCCCAGCTGCCGCATTCATACCTGTCCCGACGAAAAACTAATCTCTCTTCGCAGATGCGGCGCAGGAAGACGAATCTGTGGTTGTACCTCGGGGCCACTGGGCGTCTCCGGGAGCCGTCGGGTAATGAATCCATCTTCCTCCCCTGAGCAACCGGCCTTGGAGGGCGGGCGGCATAGGGGGATAGCTGCACGAACCAGTCCGCATTTTCTCTTTCCTTCGCTGAGCGACCAGCTATGAAGGGCGGGCGGCGTGGGGGGTAGTGGCCAGGACCAGTCCGCATCTTCAGTCTTGCGGATGCCCCAAACACGCTTGGAGTGTTAGGAGGCATGGTGTCCTGCCTGGTAGACATGAGAGGATACAGTAGTGATGCATTCCCTCACTGTGCTCCCGGTCTCTAAGGGGGAGAGCGGACTGAGCTGTTACACTCCATCGTCCGAATCACAAGCTGGACCTGAAAATAAACATCATTAATAAAAAACAAAAACCTAAAAGTAGATATGGGGCTGAAAGCAGCACCTGTCCAACTCCTACTGACACCAAGCTAAAACTGAATAGATTTATGCCAGTAGGTGGGTATAAACTGCTGGGGAGGAGCTAACCCATTTTTTTTTTTTTTTTGCATAGTGTCAACCTTCTAGTGGCAGCAGCATACACCCCATGGTTTCCTTTGTCCCCCAATGAAGCGAGAGAGAAAACGAAATTGCAAAAAAGAAACCGACTGCAGTCAAACAGGAGACATTTTAAGACATTTCCGTTTAAATGAATGGATCTTGCACTGGATTATTGCATTTCGATTTTTGCTGTCACAAAACAGAAACAACTACAGGACATGTGAACAGAGCCCTACAGTAACAATGTAAAGATCCTGGATTGACAGCCAAGTTTAATGCTTACCTCGGCTCCCCATCTTTTTCATCATGTGGATGCACGGCTTTTCTCTTTTCTGACTTTCTCCCTGAAACATACATCAAAACTGATTATGATTCTTACGCACATAGCAGATTTCCTCATCTCCAACTCTCACCAGTGGAAGAAGCAGCACATAATACACACAATATGTAGAACCATATTGGGACACCTACACAATCCAACCACAGGAGCTTTTATCAAATCCCATTCTAAAGCCATACTCATTAATATGGAGGTGGTCTCCCTTTGCAGCTTTCTACAAGCTCTGAGTATTTCTGTGCACATATCTGTCCATTCATCCATAAAAGCATTTCTGAGATCAGCTACTGCTGGAGAAGTATACAGAGGAGGACAATTGGAGTCTAAAGTGCCTCAAGCATGACAACATTTCATTTATACACATATTTATAAAACTTAACACGTAGACAACGACAATAGCTTACTCACCGATAACAGTGTTTCTTGGAACCCATGACAGCACCACGGAGAGAGGGGATCCGCCCATCCTGGACAGGAACCTACAGATAAAAAGGGCGGTACCTCCCCTCCGCCTTCAGTTGGTTACAGAGCATCAGAGGGTCTCCAGATTAGTTAAACAGAAGTATATACACAACATTATAAAATTGCTTATTATCAAGAGGCACTGTGCCTAAACGGAAACACTCCACGGACAGTAAAACGTGCTCACCACAACACTCGTGAAGGGGGGGGGGGAATAAGCGGGTGCTGTCATGGGTTCCGAGAAACACAGTTATCGGTGAGTAACTAAGCTATTCTCTCTCACCCATGACAGCACCACGGAGAGGATTACAGAGATTGGTAGCTTAGGGAGGGACCACCGCCTGAAGGACCCATCTCCCGAAGGTCAGGTCAGACATAGAGGCTAGCTCTAAATGATAGTGTCTGAAAAGAGGTAGAAGGTGTTGGCCGTGTGGCCACGTTACAGATCTGTTCTATCGATACCTCAGATCCTTCAATCCCCGAGGTCACTACTGCTCCTGTGGGATGAGTTCTCAATCCCTCCGGAATGGTATTTCCACTGGATGTATATGCCAATCGCATCCCTTATCCATCTTGCCAGGGTACTCTTAGATGCTTTGAGTCCCCGCCGAGGTCCCTGGAAACACACAGAGATAGAGATAGCCTTCCTTCCTACATCCTTTGGTGGCCTCTAAATACTGAACTAGGCACCTCTTCACATCTAGGGTGTGAAATCTTTCTTCTCCCCTATTCCTGGGATTTGGGTAGAAGGAAGGACTACCTCTTGGGACCTATGAAAAATGTGATGCCACCATAGGTAGATATGCCGGGTCAGGCTTCAAGATGACTATCTTCTAGAATTTTGGTCAACGGTGGCGCTGTTGATAGAGCCCGAATATCGCTCACCCTGTGAGACTATGCTAGCGCCGCTAGAAGCACAGTTTTAATAAGATGTCAAGGGGAGATGACTGGATAGGTTCAAATGGGGGACCTGTTAGTACGAGATTCGGGTCCCATGATGGTAATTTCAGGCTAACTATTGGCCTAGACCTGGTTGTGGCCCTGATAAACCGTACTACCCAGGGAATTGCCTGCCACATTCTGGTTATAAAAGGCACCTAAGGCCGCTATCTATACTTTCAGTGTGTTAACCACCAGTCCCTGCTCTAAGCCCCTCTGCAGAAATTCAAGAATTTTGTCAATCTGGACTCCATCCTGGACCCTGGAGGTGGACAGAAACTTCCTTCAAGTTCTCCCATAGGCTCTTGTCGTGACCGGTTTCCTACTCTTTTGTAGTGTAGAAACTAGGCTTTCAGAAACCCCTTTCCCTCAGCAGTGCCCTTTCAAATCCCATGTGTTAAATGGAGGTTCACTGCTCGAGAGTGTAACACTGGTCTCTGAGACAGTAGGTCTGGGAGATATGGTAGGACCCAAGGGTCGGTTATTGAGAGCATTCTCGGCCAGGAGAACTAAGTTCTTTTTGGCCAGAAGGGAGCCATTAGTATCATTCTCACTCCGTCCTCTCTGACTTTCCTTATTACTGCCGGAATGAGAATGATCGGGGGAAAGGCATACATTAGGCTCTGTCTCCACAGGAGCACAAGAGCGTCCAGGTCCCGAGGATTCCCCCTGGGGTCTAGGGAACGAAAAAAGGTTTCACTTTTTTGTTTTTGTAGTTGGCATACAGATCTATTTCTGGGGTTCCCCACATTTCTTCAATCTGTAGAAAAAAGGACTGTTTTAGGACCCATTCTCCCTGGCGTAATATGGTGCAACTCAGGAGGTCTGCTCTCCAGTTTTCTGTTCCCCATATGTACAGTGCCGAGAGAGATACTCGCAAAGGAGAGGATTTTGGAAGATGTGTTCATTAGGGCTCGGGACCTGGTTCCTCCCTGATGATTTATATAAGCCACCATCACCTGATTGTCTGAAAATATGCAGACATGATGACCTCACAGCACGGGTAGGAAGTGTGTTAAGGCGTAGCATACTGCCCGAGTTCCTTTTGGTTCGAGGAGGCTTCTAATTCCTGGCTTCCCCCTTCCCTCTCGGCAACCCTGCTGTTCATGTATGCCTCCCATCCTGTGGGACTGGCATCCGGGGTAATTATATGTGTGATTTTTTTTTTTTTACTCAAGGAATCCCTTTGGATAGGTTGTCTGTTTCCACACCAGGCTAGGAAATGAATCTAGGGTAATGCGGCCCCCTAAGTGACCCTGTAATGCTAACTGGCTGGCTAATACATCCCATTGGAGATGTCTCGTATGTAGCTGTGCCCATTGGACCGCCCGTAGGCAGGCAGAGAGAGACCCTAGTAATGACATTGCTTTTCTTAGTGTCATGGAAGGGTTCTGGATCGTTCTTGCTACCATTTGAGCGATGCTCTCTTTTTTGCGGTCCGGGAGGTATTGCTCTTGGGTGTTTGAGTCCAGTGTTAGTCCTAGGAACTCCCGAACGTGCTGGCTCCAACCTCAATTCTCTCAGGTTCAGAAGCTAGCCAAGGTTCTGTAGAGTGTTCATCACTCTGTCCCTCGCATTTTAGGGGCGAGCCGCTATTAAAAGTCGTCCGATATGGGATTATTAATTTTTCCTGCTCCCTCAGGCGGGCCATCATTTCTGCTACTAGTTTTGTGAATACTCGTGGGGCTATAGATATTCTGAACGGCAAGGGCCCATATTGGACCCCTTTTATCTCGCCCTCTATAGCGACCGCTAGTCTGAGGTATTTTCTGGAGTCTTCGTGGATGGAGACGTGATAGTACACGCCGCTGAGATCTAATACTGTCCTAAAGCAGTGTGCGAAAGGGATTTTGGTGGTTAATTTGATTGACTCCATTTCGAATTTTGGTTTTTTTTACAGAAACGTTTAGACTTTTCAAAATTTATAATTATCCGGAAGGTGCCGTCCGGTTTGGTAACCAG
Source organism: Dendrobates tinctorius (assembly GCF_039654945.1). NCBI lineage: Eukaryota > Metazoa > Chordata > Amphibia > Anura > Dendrobatidae > Dendrobates > Dendrobates tinctorius. The sequence goes on along the minus strand of NW_027361686.1, from coordinate 15,630,212 downwards.
AAAAAGAGGGGAACAGACGCCTCTGCCCCTCTCCTGCAGGGAAACCTCATGGGGGACTCCTTTCTTTACTAAGCTTAGGACCTCGTTTGAGAGCTTTTGTTCTCGTATAGAGGATCTTGGTGGAGTTAATCCGTATTTTTTGAGGTGAGAGAGAGAGAGAGAGAGAGAGAGAGAGAGAGAGAGTCTATCCTTAGGCCCGAGGTGATCAGAATTGATAACCAAGGGCTGTCCGAGATTTCCATCCTCAATCTGTCAGTTAGAAGGTTTCTTGTCTCTGAATAAGTTACCGAAGAGGACCTCTATCTCCTCTTCTCTCCTCCCATTCCTGTTCCCTTGGTGACCTCCTCTGAAATAACTTTGTTATGAAAGGACCTTTTAAAAGCTATAGGCCCCAGGTTTGGGCATCCCTTCATTTTAGCCCGTGCCTTTGGAGGATGTGATTCAACGTCTCCCTGAATAGGAACTTCATTTCGCAGGGGATCGAGCATAGCTTCATTAACATTTGAGCCACAGCTTTCTTCGGGCTGCGTTTTGACAGGGCTGCCGCTTTGGATGATAATCTTACTGAGTCGGCTGATAAGTCCGCCGAGAAGGCAGCCTGCTCCCCTTATTCTTGGAATAGATTCCCGAATCTTTTCCCCTGGGTGTACCTTCCCTCAACCATTTATCTAGTTGATCCACCCATACCATAAGGCTCTGGAGGTACATGTTGCCGCTATAGCTGGCCTATTGCTTCCCAAGCACCCTTGAGGAAGGTATCAGCCTTTTTATCTAAGGGGTGATTCAGAGTACCCCTGTCCTCAAAGGGGAGTGCAAACTTTTTTTTTTTCTTTTTTTGAGGCCTTGGCGACAGCTACTTCGGATTTCGAGGCCTTGTCCCAAGATGTGGACGCCCCTTCGTGAAAGGGATATTTCCTCTTAAGGGAAGAGACTGCCTATCCGGCTTTTCCCCCTTTTTTTTCCCTGTACATTCTCGTTTAGCAGGAACACCCTGCGTTTCTTTTGGCCCAGTCCCCCAACATTACGTCCTGGACTGGCCTATCAGGGCGAGGGTCTGCCACCCCCATGGTAGATCTTACTGCCTTTACCAGCGTGTCTACCTCCTCTAGGGGAAAACAAGGACGGCCTCCCGTTTGCTCGTCTGAGGATCATAAGCCGGTGTCCGAGGTGTGTGAGGTAATCTCCTCTGGCGTCGAGACATGCGACTGGGAACCCGGTATGGCGTCCCTCCCTTTAACTTTTCCCCCCATGTCAGGGATGAAAAGGGGGAGGGTACTCTGAACTGATTACAGCTCTTAGGTCCGTGGGATTCACGGAGCCTCTTATCTCATGAGATTGGTAGGGCTCTGCTACCAGTGGGGCATACCCCGTTCTCTGTTTTCCCCCCTTCTTATTTCCCTGATAAGGGAAAAGAAGTCTGTGACAATGATGAACATTCTCGAAGGTCACTCACCAGGTATGCGCGGTGCAGGTACCAGTTCGGGAGGTGGATTCAGGTCCCGTACGGGCTGATCCAAGGATGGCGACTGCTCTTTGCAGCCGATCTGCTGCGCTGCGTGGAGTGGCTACTAGACCGGTCACCACGCCTGTCCGCTCATTTATGCCGGAGATGGTGGTGTCGCTGCTTCCTGCATGGGCTGCTGCTCCTGCTGTTCCCCTGTCCCCAACTTCCGGGACGCTTCCAGCCAGGAGCACTTTCAGAACTTTCATTTTCGAATCTCCCGGCATGTGACGTCACCTCCTCTCCCAGGCTGCACCGCTCTGTCCGGGGAGTGCGCCGTGCGCATGCGCCGACCGCGGGGACCCGGAAGTCGTTCGTTAATTTCCGGGGCAGCGCCATATTGGTACACCTCTGTACCATAGCGCAGCCCGCGCGTGCCCTGGGTCCCCACCAGCCCCAGCCTACTTTCCGGAGCGGCGGCTCGGTCCTCTAACCCCCGCCCACCCTGTCGAGCCCGTCAGCTGCAGCGGTGGCGGCTTCAGGAACCGACCCCGCCGTGACAGGGGCCTCCCCGCTGTCAGTCCTCGGACGGGACGGCCCTGGATCTCCTCTTTGGTAAGCTGCTGCTAGTGGTTCTGTAGGTCACCCGTCAAGGACAGGAACCCAACTGAAGGCGGAGGGGAGGTACCGCCCTTTTTATCTGTAGGTTCCTGTCCAGGATGGGCGGATCTCCTCTCTCCGTGGTGCTGTCATGGGTGAGAGAAAAAAGATGGTCATAGTCAATGAACAAAGCTGACACATACATCTGGTGCACAAAAAGCCAAATATCTGTAACTCACATTAATGTCAGTGTAAGCACAATAACAGCCACATGAGTCCATATATCATTACAGGGCATCAATGTAGTGAATGGAGGCATTAGAGAAGGTCAATTTAAAAAGATGCTAGCCAAAAAAGAAGCCCAAAGACTAAATGAGAACATTCGTTTTGCACCGCTCTTGAAGACACCCATCACTCGCCCCAAACTTTATTCCCATTCCCTTGTATATATTTGGAATTTTTTTTCTTTGTTAACATTCTTTATTTTTGTATATATGACTCTGTTTTCTATTTTTTTTGTCTTTCTGATTGGCTTCCTTTTCCCCTGACAGCTACCTTGTTGAGATGGCATTAGAAATTGCCATCTATTATCAAGGACTACGTGGGATATTGGTGAAAGTTCTGCTGCTGAAAACAGCAATGTTTGATGTAAGCAGCACGGAGGATGAAGGTAACACTGAACATATTAGGAATAATTCATTGTATGGTAAAGCATGAATATGGACTTTATGTAAATTCCACCCTTGCAGTTTTTCTGCCTAGCTGTCACACCAGTGTAGCCTCTGCATTTACAGATTGAGGTCTATATAACTTAATTGTGCCTGAGACTATGATGTGGGCATGCGCCTGCTCCATGCCAGACATCCTCCTTCTCCATGGTGTTTGAGTGGTGTGGTGGTGCGCATGTCCAAAAAATGTGTCCGCGCTCCCACACGTGCTAGACACCTGACGCCAGTGGATATAGGATAGTGACGCACGTAGGGGACCTAGGGGTTTTTGGTGTTGGGCTGGCCTTCTCTTCAGTACTTTATACTTTGGTATGTCTTGCTATTTACCACTCTCATTCTAAGTGCACAATTGCATGTCATATGCTAGGATTTCTGACCCATTGATGTTCCTACGTGGGACTGTCATTATGATACAGTCATATATAGACTTATGTGGCTGTTGTGCTTATACTGACATTAATGTGAGTTACAGATATTTGAGTTTTTGTGCACCAGATGTATGTGTTAGCTCTGTTCATTGTCTGACCATCTTTTATCTTTTACCATCTTCAGCCTTACCCTGAAGTTACAAAATACAACAACCCTGTTTTTTTGTCACTTGAAATAAAGCCAATTGAAACTTGAATTCTGGGAAGGAAAAAAAAAGTGATTTCCTGTTTGCAGATACATTAGGGTGTGTGCCCACAGTCAGTAAAAGGTGCGGGTTGGGCGCTACAGCGTCAAACCCTAAGCGTCCTGAATGTTACTGCATAGAGGAGGGCATTTCAAGAAATCCCATGTCCACTATGCATTCAAAGACGTAGGAGGCAGGCATGCTGTCATGAAATCCTCACATGCAAATATATCACATTCATAGGGGGGCTTATTTTAGTTATCCCACCGCTGCCACCAAAATGTCACAAAGTGCTGGGATTTATGTATATCCCATTTTCCAGTTCCGCTTTGATACTGGCAGCTCTCCGGCGCCCCCTTTACCCTCAGGTAAGTAAGGGAACTGCATATACGATAATTAGTCGCCGGACAGGCATGCTCGATGTATACTGACTATTAGACACGCTGCAACAAGGGAATTATAAATGCTCCTAGACGCAGCCAGACAATAAGCTTATAAAACACATTCCATCACTGCCAGCTTTGCCCAACTAGCCCAGAACACATTTCGCTGCCACCAGCTCCAATTTCTTAATTAACCCCTTCACGACCAATGACGTCACATAGGCGTCATGAAAGTCGGTGCCAATTGGACGAGTGACGCGCCTATGTGGCGTCATGACTTTAAAGCCCCCCTGTGGGTCGGGTGACCTCGGTCACCCGACCAGCAGATACAGGGGGCTTTGTACTTCATCACAGGAGGCATGGCTACGCCCCCACGTGGCTACGATAGCTCTGATTGGCTGTTAAAAGTTTAACTGCCAATCAGAGCGATGGTAATTTCATCACGGGGCCAATCGGCCCCAGATACCGACTGACGGCGGCAATGTGCCGCCGTTATCATCTGCTCCCCTCCCTCTTCTCTCTGCTTTCTCTCCCCCCCGGTACTTCCGATGTCCCACCGTCCTGTTCCATGTGTGCCGCCACCTTGGAAAATGGCGGGCGCATACGCAGTGCACCCGCTGGCTGCAGATTCCATTCATTCATTTTGATCACTGTGATAAACTCTCACAGTGATCAAAATAGAATGAAAAGTAAATAAACCCCCCCGTTTATCATCCCCATAGGCAGGAACAAGTAATAAAAAAAAGAAATTATTTTTATTTTTCCATTAGGGTTAGGGTTGGAAATAGGGGTAGGGTTAGGGCTAGGGTTAGAATTAGGGTTGGAAATAGGGTTAGGGTTGGAGTTAGGGTTAGGCTTGGAATTACGGTTAGGAGTGGAATTAGGGTTAGGGTTAGAGTGGAATTAGGGTTAGGGTTGGAATTAGGGTTAGAATTAGGGTTATGATTAGAATTGGGGTTAGGGTTGGAATTAGGGTTAGAATTAGGGTTATGATTAGAATTGGGGTTAGGGTTGGAATTAGGGTTAGGGTTGGAATTAGGGTTAGGGGTGGGATTAGGGATAGGCTTGTGGTTAGGGTTATGGTTAGGGTTGGGATTAGGGGTGTATTGGGGTTAGGGTTATGGTTGGGATTAGGGATGTGTTGGGGTTAGGGTTGGAGTTAGAATTGAGAGCTTTCCACTATTTAGGCACATCAGGGGGTCTCCAAACGCGACATGGTGCAACCATTGGTTCCAGCCAATTTTGTGCTCAAAAAGTCAAACGGTGCTCCCTCCCTTCCAAGCCCCGAAGTGTGCCCAAACAGTGGTCTACCCCAACATATGGGGTATCAGCGTACTCAGGAAAAATTGCACAGCAACTTTGGGGGTCTAATTTCTCCTGTTACCCTAGGGAAAATAAAAAATTGGGGGCTAAAAAAATTATTTTTGTGGAAAAAAAAATGATTTTATTTTCACGTCTCTGCGTTATAAACTTCTGTGAAGCACTTGGGGGTTCAAAGTGCTCACAAGACAGCTAGTTAAGTTCCTTGGAAGGTCTGGTTTCCAAAATGGGGTCACTTGTGGGGTGTTTCTACTGTTTAGGCGCATCAGGGGCTCTGCAAACGTAACGACGACCGCAGACCTTTCCATCAAAGTCTGCATTTCAAAACGTCACTACTTCCATTCCGAGCCCTTACGTGTGCCCAAACAATGGTTTCCCCCCATATAGGGGGTACCAGCGTACTCAGGACAAACTGGACAACAACTTTTGGGGTCCAATTTCTCCTGTTACCCTTGTTAAAATAAAAATTAGCGAGCTAAAAAAAAATCATTTTTTGAGGAAAAAATGATTTTTTATTTTCACAGCTTTGCGTTATAAACTTCTGTGAAGCAATTGTGGGTTCAAAGTGCTCACCACACATCTAGATAAGTTCCTTGGGGGGGTCTAGTTTCCTAAATGGGGTTACTTGTGGGGGGGCTCCACAGTTTAGGTACATTAGGGGCTCTGCAAATGTAACATGACACCCGCAGACCATTCCATCAAAGTCAGCATTTCAAAATGTCACTACTTCCCTTCTGAGCCCCGATGTGTGCCCAAACAGTGGTCCCCCCCCACATATGGGGTACCAGCGTACTCAGGACAAACTGGACAACTTATGTTGTCCAATTTCTCCTGTTAGCCATGTGAAAATAAAAAAAATAGCGTGCTAAAAAAAAATCATTTTTGAGGGAAAAAAAATTATTTATTTTCACTGCTCTGCGTTATAAACTTTTGTGAAGCACTTGGGGGTTCAAAGTGCTCACCACACATCTAGATAAGTTCCATAAGGGGTCTAGTTTCCAAAATGGGGTCACTTGTGGGGAGTTTTCACTGTTTAGGCATACAGGGGCTCTCCAAAGGCGACATGGTGTCCGATAACGATTGGAGTGGACTTTCCATTCTAAAAAGACAAAAAGCGCTCCTTCCCTTCTGGACCCTGTCGTGCTCCCAAACAGTGGTTTATGACCACATATGAGGTATCGATGTACTCAGGAGAAATTGCCCAACAATATTTTAGGATCTATTTTATCCTGTTGCCCATGTGAAAAAGAAAAAACTGAGGCTAAAAGAAAATTTTTGTGAAAAAAGTCTTTTACGGATCAATTTGTGAAGCACCTGGGGGTTCAAAGTGATTACTATGCATCTAGATAAGTTCCTTGGGGGGGGTCTAGTTTCCAAAATGGGGTCATTTGTGGGGGAGCTCCAATGTTTAGGCACACAGGGACTCTCCAAACGTGACATGGCAACCGCTAAATTTTCCAGAATATTTTCCATTCAAAAAGTCAAAAGGCGCTCCTTCCCTTCTGAGCCCTGCCATGCACCCAAACAGTGGTTTATGACCACATATGAGATATCAGTGTACTCAGGAGAGATTGCAAAACAAATTTTAGGATCCATTTTATCCTGTTGCCCATGTGAAAATGAAAAAATTGATGCTAAAAGAAAAAATTTTTGTTGGAAAAATTAAAATGTCCATTTTTTCCTTCCACGTTGCTTTAGTTCCTGTGAAACACCTGAAGGGATAATAATCTTCTTGAATGTAGTTTGGAGTAGCTTGAGGGGTGCAGTTTTTAGAATGGTGTCACTTTTGGGTATTTTCTGCCATATAGACCCCTCAGAGTGACTTCAAATGTGAGGTGGTCCCTAAAAAAAAAGTTTTTGTAAATTTTCTTGTAAAAATGAGAAATCGCTGGTCAACTTTTAACCATTATAACTTCCTAATACTCGACCAGAGATCCTTCTCGGTCATCTCTGCCAGTCAAACCATCTGTCAAAGTCGGGCCCTGCTACTGAACCCTTTTGTAGATACCCATCATCCATCACGTCTTTTAATAGAGAGGACCCATTGTCAGACCATCCGCACCCACGGCGGTCAATCCGGCTGTCTGGTCTGACTGTCACCACGCCCACTACAGGGTCTTCCGCTTAGGTCACTCAGTCCAGAGTTACCTGAGGCGTCACTACTTCTACCTCTTCCGTCAGACCACCTACTGTCATCTCTCTGCTGGCCATTTCTCCAATGGTCTATATGGTCCTGAGAGCAGCCCTTCCATTTATATCTATGTACTGTGTTATCTCCAGCTTGAGGACTTCTAGTTTTAAGCGAACCTCTTTGTCTCTCTATACCGCGAGTTGAAGGTGGCGGCCATCTTGTTTCCATTTCCTGCAGCTCTGTTGATCTGCTCCCTCAAGTCTTAGCTGCTCTACCTCTTTCAGGTAGGCCATACGATAATCCAGGAGCATCCGGATATTCCCAAGGCTCTCCATGGATCCGACAACAAGGAATGGAACCATCCCACATTCATCCATGTCCTGGCCTTTGTCATCAGCCGAAATCCTCACTCTCATCACACCGGACCTACCATCTCCTGCATCACTTTCCCAAATCTTCCGATGACCTTCCTCACCAGACCTCTGGGCACTTGAATGATGTCTTCTGCAATGCCGCGCTGACTGTGAACTTTCCTCGCACACTCTAGACGTCGAGCGGCTTCCTTATTCCTCAACAGGATCATCTGCTTTGTGCGGAGGCATTGTAGATGCATATCCCTCAGGATAAGCCACCCGCTTCACTGTGACTTCCTTAGCTGACAGTATGACCAACTGCTTCGTCTCTGGTGCCCAGTTCACACTACATGCTTCTATTGCCTTTTTAAAGGCTTCATGCATATCCTCAATGGCACATGCTTCTCTCGCATGTCTTCGGCTACCTCTATTATACTCTTGAAAAGCGAAGTCTCCCCTTCTTGGACATACGGTTGGATCTCCTCGTCCTGAGCGTCAGCACAGTTTTCCAAGACATTGACGTCCCTTGTATGGCCATCTGCGTGGCACTGCCCCTGCTGGATTTCTTCCTCCGGGGAGGCCCCTTTTTGGTTAGCCTCTCCAGCTCACTCTCCTTCATTGCGATCAGCTCGGGAGAGCGCAACAGTTTGATTTCCCAGTCAACTGTGGATTTCTGGAGCTGGGCTTTAGTCTCCTTTATCTTGAGCTCTCGGAGAACTCCATCTCACTCCTCTGCAAAGCAGCGAAGCTCATCTTCTCTCCGGAGAATCTCCTGTTGATGCTTCTCTTGGGCCTCTCTGAGCACTTCTATTATCTTCCAACAGGGCCTTGTTCTTGGCTTTAAACGCTGACAGGTGACCTCTGAGCTCAAGAGACTTCCTTCTCCAGCTTATTCACTCTGTGCTCAGTCGCTTGTCTCAGGACCCTTTCTCGCTCGACTGTCTCTTTAAGCAGCTCTACCTCACGGTCCTGCTCTTTTTTGGCCAGCACATGTCACACCATCAGCTCTTTAATTAGACTTTCAGATGGGCTCTCTTGCCCACCTATACTCTGCCTCTTCAGAGCTCCACCTGTTCCTGCATCCACCTCTATCGTCTCAGCGGGTCTACTAGAGGTCTGTTTTAATTCCAGCCCATCACTAACTCCCTCTGTGCTGGGGTTTGTCCGAGATAAAGTAACCTCCTTACTACACACTCTTTCCTTTGTGTTTGAGTCACAGCCTGAATTGGAGTCACCACTCACCCTGTCATCCTGGGACAGCAAGTCTCCACTCACACAGGTGTCGGACCCCTTTCCTGGAGGTACCCTGTTTCCCACGGTCACACATTTGGTCACCCCAGCCAAATCCCCGAGTTGGTCAGACCTACACATTCTCTCGGTCACCCGGAACTCTGGACTATCGACCTTAGGTGGTGCTACCTCCTCCTTTGAGCCACCCCACCTTTCATCAACTTCCCATGCATCTTCAAACAAGACAAAGTCCCGGCCCCTCTCAAAGGGATACACTAAGTTTGGTGGTATACTGCCACCTTGGCACTCAACCCTTTTGGACCCCTCAATCATTACTCTGTCCACAGTATATTCCACAGTGACCCCATGGTTGCAGCAAACCTTGACCTTTTTCTCGGTCAGATAGAAAACGAGAGAGGTACCTGTCAGTCACCTGACTGAGTCCAGCCATCCATAGACTCCTTCACGGTGTTGCATCACGATACACACCTGAGGCCCGTCGTCATCTGGAAAGAATGTGCCGCACTCAGAAAAAGTCAGACAAAAACACCGCTGTTCCCCAGACATGTACACTGAGGTAACCAGTGCCGCCCCTTTTGAAATCTCCGCCTCTTTTTGGGCCACTATCCCCTTTTGGGACGCCGCCTCCCCCAGGGACACCACCCCTTTTTGGGCCACCACCCCCTTTCGGGATCTCCCCGTGTCCCCTCTAGAGGCCTTTACACAGCAGTCTATCTACCCAAACAGTACCACAGTACACTTAGGACTTTCTGGGCTTGAACTGGCCCTTTAAGAGTTTGTGTGACCTAGTTCACACTGTCTTCCTATGATACGTCACCAGCTCCTACTGGCACAGCCACCGCTCCTGTTGCAGTCACAAGCCACTGGCACCTCCGGATGCCACTGCTGCTGCCACTGCAGCTCCTGCTGCTGCAGAACCTCTGTGTTATGATGAATCACCGAAGGAGGAAAAAACAAAATACTAGCTAAGTCCAGAAAAAACAGAGGTTGGCAGCTATCGGATTGCAGACCCCTGAACCTATCCACAACAACTAGCAGTAGCCGTGGGGGGTTCCTACGGTGCCCTAGACCCCTCGATCACAGCCGGAGGACTAAATAGCCTAAAGACAGAAAGGGGAAAAGCTAAACTGCCCCAGAGCAGACCCCAAAGCAATAGGCAGCCCCCAACATATAATGACGGTGAAGCAATTTGAAAAACACTAACACAGATAGAAAGATAGGTTGAGCAAATGATGGGGCCCAAGCTAACTAAATAGGACAGGATAGGAAAGCTGCTGTCTGCCATCCGCAAAAAACCTATCCACAATGTGCCAACCGACTGATAGGAAAAACAGGCCCTGAAGTCGTTAGACTTCAAAAAGACTATCAGCACTCAGGTATATTCTGAAGACAGAGCAAAAGATCAGAGACAAAAATTGAATTCAGCTCACCCCCGGCCGGGGATGGCTGAACTCCAAGAAAACAAGGCAAAACAAAACCAAAACGAAAGTGTACAAAGCAGAGCAGAAATACTTAGCTTTGAGACGCACGAATCAGACTGGTCTCCAAGAATCCAGCAGGATCACCAGCAAGGCAGAAGGGCGTCGGCAGCCTTATATCCAGTCATCAATTCCAGCCACCCAGTCATTATCTAGCTGCCCAGGTGTTTGGTAATCAGCCTCACTACCTTCCTTCACCAGAAGAGGGAGTTCATCATACCTCAACGTTGAAGGGTAAAATAAACTCACAACACCTCTGGCTGCAACTTGCAACTGCAGCTCCTGCTACCACAGACTTCGTGGCCCCGCCGATCCACCACGACTTCATAACCCCGCCGAATTACCGCCAGACGCTTGTCACCTTTGTGGCCCCGCCGAGCCACAGCAATCACAGTGCTTCTTGAACCGTTGCCCACAGTCTAGCACCAATTGTAACGTTCCTGTCTGTGCACGGGGGTTACTCACTTTGCAGGTCTTGAGGTAAACACTGGCACACGCAGGGTTAAAACGAGTCCATTCGGTTTATTTTCTCCATAAACCATTGAAGCATGAACAAAAGGCAAACAGTCTTACAGCAACACAAACAGTCCCTGGGCTTGGTTCCCTCAGGTCCTGTGCACACACAGGCCAGGGCAATGTCCATAGCAGAGCTCTATCTGCAGCCGCAGACACAGGAAGGCTTCTCCTTCTTTAGAACACAGACCACTCTGTAGTGTCCCACCTGGACACATGGAAGCCTGTCCACACTCTGACAGACTCCCTCACACTCTCTCACATGTGCTAAACACCTCAATTACATAGCCCAGTAACCACACCCATAGGTGAGGTATGGATCACATGAGCTGGTCACATGGTCAGGACCTCACCACAGGTCCTGAACATACACATATCTTCAGGCAAAACGGGTTACAGTCTGCACACTCACCCAAAGTTGAGGCAATATGGGTGGCCAGACCCTCTAATCTCTCATAGCTACCCGCAACCCGGACCCAGTCTCAAGAACACTAATAACAAAATACTCCGGGTTGCATCACAGGGAGCATCCATCCATGTGACATATACAGTGGGGGAAAAAAAGTATTTAGTCAGTCAGCAATAGTGCAAGTTCCACCACTTAAAAAGATGAGAGGCGTCTGTAATTTACATCATAGGTAGACCTCAACTATGGGAGACAAACTGAGAAAAAAAAATCCAGAAAATCACATTGTCTGTTTTTTTTTCATTTTATTTGCATATTATGGTGGAAAATAAGTATTTGGTCAGAAACAAGCAATCAAGATTTCTGGCTCTCACAGACCTGTAACTTCTTCTTTAAGAGTCTCCTCTTTCCTCCACTCATTACCTGTAGTAATGGCACCTGTTTAAACTTGTTATCAGTATAAAAAGACACCTGTGCACACCCTCAAACAGTCTGACGCCAAACTCCACTATGGTGAAGACCAAAGAGCTGTCAAAGGACACCAGAAACAAAATTGTAGCCCTGCACCAGGCTGGGAAGACTGAATCTGCAATAGCCAACCAGCTTGGAGTGAAGAAATCAACTGTGGGAGCAATAATTAGAAAATGGAAGACATACAAGACCACTGATAATCTCCCTCGATCTGGTGCTCCACGCAAAATCCCACCCCGTGGGGTCAGAATGATCACAAGAACGGTGAGCAAAAATCCCAGAACCACGCGGGGGGACCTAGTGAATGAACTGCAGAGAGCTGGGACCAATGTAACAAGGCCTACCATAAGTAACACACTACGCCACCATGGACTCAGATCCTGCAGTGCCAGACGTGTCCCACTGCTTAAGCCTGTACATGTCCGGGCCCGTCTGAAGTTTGCTAGAGAGTATTTGGATGATCCAGAGGAGTTTTGGGAGAATGTCCTATGGTCTGATGAAACCAAACTGGAACTGTTTGGTAGAAACACAACTTGTCGTGTTTGGAGGAAAAAGAATACTGAGTTGCATCCATCAAACACCATACCTACTGTAAAGCATGGTGGTGGAAACATCATGCTTTGGGGCTGTTTCTCTGCAAAGGGGCCAGGACGACTGATCCGGGTACATGAAAGAATGAATGGGGCGATGTATCATGAGATTTTGAGTGCAAACCTCCTTCCATCAGCAAGGGCATTGAAGATGAAACGTGGCTGGGTCTTTCAACATGACAATGATCCAAAGCACACCGCCAGGGCAACGAAGGAGTGGCTTCATAAGAAGCATTTCAAGGTCTAGCCAGTCTCCAGATCTCAACCCTATAGAAAACCTTTGGAGGGAGTTGAAAGTCCATGTTGCCAAGCGAAAAGCCAAAAACATCACTGCTCTAGAGGAGATCTGCATGGAGGAATGGGCCAACATACCAACAACAGTGTGTGGCAACCTTGTGAAGACTTACAGAAAACGTTTGACCTCTGTCATTGCCAACAAAGGATATATCACAAAGTATTGAGATGAAATTTTGTTTCTGACCAAATACTTATTTTCCACCATAATATGCAAATAAAATGAAAAAAAACAGACAATGTGATTTTCTGGATTTTTTTTTCTCAGTTTGTCTCCCATAGTTGAGGTCTACCTATGATGTAAATTACAGACGCCTCTCATCTTTTTAAGTGGTGGAACTTGCACTATTGCTGACTGACTAAATACTTTTTTTCCCCACTGTACTTCCCATCAACCATGCGATCACACGTCACATCACAATATGTTTAAAATTGTGTCACATCCGGAAGTACATGACAGGCCGGTTGTCACACTTGCGAGTGTGATGCAAGAAACTCTCGCGAGTCTCTCGCATCAATACCCGGCACTGCCGCAGGCACTTGGACCGACATGTGTGACTGCATAAATACAGTGTCGGCAGCAGTGTCGGGTGTTGATGTGAGAGACCTGCGCGAGTTTCTCGCATCACATTTGCAAGTGTGACACCGGCCACACATGAAGTCCCGGAAAGCAGAGAGAGGTCAGTAATATGTAATGTCCTTTTTTTCCTTTTTGACTAAATAAAATTTTTTGTTGAAAAACAATGGCATGGGGTCCCCCTATATTTGTTAACCAACCAGAGTAAAGCAGACTGCTAGGACTGGTATTTCAGACTGATAAGGATCCAATATCCATGAACTTTACCACCCTGATAATACCAGGCCACATTAGTCTGCTTACCTTGGATGGTTAGCAAAAATAGTGGGATCTCCTCCAAAAAAAATATAGTATGGGGTCCCCCTATTTTTGTTAACCAGCCAAGTAAAAAGCAGACAGCTGCGGCCAGGTATTCTCAGGCTGGCAAGGCCCATGCATTTTGGCCCTCACCAGCCTAAAAATAACAGCCCGCAGCAGCCCCACAATTGGCGCCTCCAAAGAGGCGTCAATTGTGGCACTTTACCCAACTCTTCCCACTTGCTCTGTAGCGGTGGCAAGTGGGGGTTCATATTTGTGGGGTTGATGTCACCTGTGTATTGTCCGGTGACATCAAGCCCACAGATTAGTAATGGAGAGGTGTCTATAAGATACATATCCATTACTAATCCTATAGTTATATGGTCAATAAAGACTAAGCCAGAATAAATTCCTTTATTTTTAATAAACACCCAGACTCCCTTTATTATTCTTAATGAAACCATACTTACAAATCACGCCTAATCCATGCAACGCCCTTGGTCTCCTGGAATAGATGTAAAATAATAAACCAATTGTCTAATGTAGTCCTAAATAACGAGTGTTCACGCCGACTCCAGCTCTGCTACATCTGGATGTGTCAAATTGGTACTATAGGTTGTATGGAACTCGGTAGCATGGGTCAGAGAAGACAGACACAGTATATGTTCAAAGGTTCAATATTGTATTTTAGCAACAGGTCACAGTACTATGCAAAGATAGTTCAGGGGTATTGCAGGAAGCAGGCTTCAGTATTACACGGTAAGCAGATATATGTTCTGGCAACAGGTAGAGTCTGTACGAACCAACTGGCGCGAGTCTGAGGTCCGGGAGCACACAGTCCTAAAGTCCTGAGCCTGGACCAGGCTTCAAGCAGAGAGCAGGCCGCAGAGATGAATGAAGCAGAGCAGATCCGGACAGGAGAGGCGGTCAGGCAGGACGGCAGGTAAGTAACAAACGGGGAATCCCGAGGTATAGAAGAAGCAGGCACAATGCGAGTTCTCCAAGCTTGGCAGCAGGTGAAGATCCAGATACACAAGCACAGGTATAATGTGCTGAGTCCCTTTTGTACACAGCAGGCAGGAAACAGGAAGAGTCAAACAGGAACAAGATGGCCCCTTGTGAAGCTACTTACTCCATCTTTGATAAGGGCAAAAGTAAGGGCAAAGTCAAACAGGAACAAGATGGCCCCTTGTGAAGCTACTTACTACATCTTTGATAAGGGCAAAAGTAAGGGCAAAGTCAAACAGAACAGGAACATGGCTCAGAGCCTCACAGGATGCCTGGCTCAGCCTGACATCCAGACACAGCAGAGCTTGTAGATAACCACCGGCGGTCACCTGTACTGCAGACCTAACGGTCAGCTGACCCTGAGAATTTACCTAGTGACAGGAGATAACCCCGGCAGTCACGAGTATGGCAGTTCTCGCGCTCAGCTCAGTCATCGCGAGAACTGCAGTGGATGCAAACTTCCGACAGTGTCACAAGGTAAGACATTATTTAAATTAGTACATATGCAGTTATTACGCATGTGACTAATAATGAGATGTGGTTTTAACGCATGTAATGAAAGTCTATGGGAAATTTACGCTGCGGGGTCTGAGCTTCTCCGCATCGTAAATAGACATGCTGCTGCCTGCATCTCTGAACGCATAGTGGAGGTGGGATTTCATGAAATCCCATCCACAATGCTGTAACATCTGGACGCTGCGGGGTTGATGCTGCAGATGTACGCAGCGCCCAACCCGCAGCGTTCACTGACTGTGGAAATATACCCTAATGAAGCGATCCAACGAATACAAACACTATTTTTATTGAAACCTTCTAAAACATATCATTAGCCCCTTAGTGACCACCAATACGTCTTTTAACTGACGTGATATAAGAGACAAGCACCTCCCCAGGGGGGATAATTCTAAAGCCATCAGCTGTACACTATAGCTGATAACTTGATGTATCAGCCACAATCAGTGTCGTCACTTACTGTAGTTTAACCCCTTAAATGCTGCTGTCAATAGTGACAACTAGAGTTGAGCGACTTTGGTCGGATCGCGTTTCATGAAACAAAATTTGTTTCAGATGAAACTTGTTCGACTAGGGCAAAAAAAGTCGGAGTTTCGTCCGAAACCCGACCCCAATGCAAGTCAATGGGAAATAAAAGTTGGCATTGAGCGGATGACATTCATCCACTCAAAGCTGACCTTTTATTTCCCATTGACTTGCATTGGGGTCGGGTTTTGGACGAAACTCCGACTTTTTTTGCCCTAGTCGGACAAGTTTCATCTGAAACAAATTTAGTTTCATTAAATCCGATCTGACCAAAGTCGCTCAACTCTAGTGACAACAGCCTCTAGAATGTTAACAAGAGTGTGGGGGCTCCCACTTTAACCCCATTGGCACACTAACATCTTGATCATGTGCTCCTGATGTTTACCATGGCAGTTGATGGCCAAATAATGGCCTTAAGAGTCTGTCGGCTTTAGGGGCCTGTTCAGACGTTATCAAAATTTAGGTGGTAAAAGTAGACTTTTTCATTACTGTCATGCCACATTGCATTAATTCCTGAAAAGCATCTGAAGTGTTTTATGAACTACCTGAAAGCAATTTTGAATACATTGAGGAGCGCTGTTTTTAAAATGGTATCACAATTTGGGGTTTCCAATATATAGCACCCACAAAGTCACTTTGAAATTGGACAGGTACCTAAAAAAAAATATTTTTCGTAAATTTCCTTCACAAAATAAAAAAATTCTGCTACATTTTTAAACCTCCTAAAAAGCTAACAAAATAAAACATCTTACCAATGGTGCAGGTGTAAAGTAGACATGTGGGAATTGTTTTTATTAACCTTTTTGTGTGGTATGACTATTTGCATTAAAGGGATAGCTGTTGAAAATTTATAAATTGCAATTTAAAAAATTTGGCAAATTTCTGATATTTTTAGAAATAAACGCAAAACATGTGAATTTAAATTTACCATCATCATAAAGTATGATGTCGCAAAAAAACTATGGGATATATTCAAGCATTCCACAGTTATTACTATATAAAGTGCCACGTCAGATTTTAAAAAAAATTGTCCCAGTCACAAAGGGGTTAAAAAAGCAGAAAGTTCCATAAAAAGGACACTGAACAAGTCAAAGGGAAAATAAGATAATTCACTTGAAAATAGGTGTGTAGTAACAATACAGGGACTCCCCATGCCGTGCTAACAAAATCTCCCTGAGCTGCTGTACATGGGTACAAGTACAAAAAAGAACATCCAAAAGATGGTGGCAGTCTCAGTTAGGCCTGTTTCACACATCAGTTTTTTGCTTCAGTTAAAATCCGCTAAAATGGCGGACAACGGATCCGTTTTTGGACTGATGACAACGTTTGTCACCGGACCGTTATTTTAACGGATCTGTCGAAGGAAGAATTTTAAAGGAACCGCTGCCTGGGGAGGAGAGAGAGGAGAGAGGAGAGAGAGAGAGAGAATTAATTTTTTCTCCGCCAGAACAGAGTTTAGGGTTAAATTTCCGAGAAAGGCAAATCCTCCAGGCATGTGCAATGTGAAATGCGGATCCGGCCGCCGAAAAAACGTTACATGCTCCGTTCAGACATGTCGGCGGACACCAAAATTTTGGCAGATCCGCAAAAAAAACGGATTCATCGGATGGCCATCCATCAAGATCCGCAGTTAATGCAACTCAATGGGAAAAAAAACAGATGCGACAAGCAAAATGGCGGATCGGTTTTTTTGCACAACGGCAGATTTTGACGGATTTAAAAAAAAAACTGATGTGTGAAACAGGCCTTACGGTTATTGTACAGAAAAAGCGTAATTACGAGCTTTAAGATATCAGAATCCACTATATATCCCTAGAGTCTCCGACAGCTCTGTTATCAAGAAATAGGTAAGTGCAGGAATACACTATATAACAAGAATATACCCTAGGTGTAAGGTATATCTGTATAAGGAGATACGACCTCCAGCAGGGATCCGCTCAGAATCCAATCACACCCACGCGCATTTCGCCATCAGCTTCATCCGGGGGAGTGACTGGGGGAAACTTTATGCAGGGACTGGGGGAACTATATGCAGATGGGTAAAAATTGGCTAAATGACAGGAAACAAAGACTTGAAATAAATGGTAAGTTCTGTAAATGTGATATAGTCAGCAGTGGGGTACCGCAGGTTTGTGTGCTAGGTCCGACTCTTTCTAACCTATTTATTAACCCATTTAACCCCAAGGGTGGTTTACACGTTAATGACTGGGCCAACTTTTACAATTCTGACCACTATCCCTTTTAAGAGGTAATAACTCTGGAATACTTCCACGGATCCCGGTGATTCTGACATTGTTTTTCTTGCGACATATTGTACTTCATGTTAGTGGTAAATTTCTTTCATATAACTTGCGTTTATTTGTGAAAAAAATGGAAATTGTCGAAAATTTCGCAATTTTCCAACTTTGAATTTTCATGCCCTTAAATCAGAGATATAGCACACAAAATAACTAACATTTCCCACGTTTACTTTACATCAGCACAATTTTGGAACCAAAATTTTTATTTAGTTAGGAAGTTATAAGGGTTAAAAGCTAACCAGCGAAATCTCATTTTTACAACACTTTTTTTTTTTTTTTTTTAGGGATCACATCCTATTTGAAGGCACTTTGTGGGGTCTATATGATAGAAAATACCCAAAAGTGATACGATTCTAAAAACTGCACCCCTCAAGTGCTCAAAACCACATTGAAGCTTATTAACCCTTGAGGTTCACAGGAATTGAATGTTTAAAAAAAAAAAAGAACATTTAACTTTTTTTCACAAAAAAATGAATTCAGGTCCAATTTTTTTTATTTTACCGAGGGTAACAGGAGAAATTGGACTGAGTACGCTGATACCTGATATGTGTGTGGGAGGGGGACCACTGTTTGGTCGCACGGCAGAGCTCGGAAGGGAACGAGCGCCGTTTGACTTTTCAATGCAAAATTGGCTGGAATTAAGATCGGACGCCATGTCGTGTTTGGAGAGCCCCTGCTGTGCCTAAACAGTGGAAAACCTCCTACAAGTGACCCTATTTTGGAAACTAAACCCCCCAAGGAATTTATCTAGATATGTGGTGAGCACTTTGAACCCCCATGGGCTTCACACAAGTTTATAACGTACTACCGTAAAATGAAAAAATCATATTTTTCCACAAAAATGATCGTTTCACCCCCAATTTTTATTTTCCCAAGGGAAACAGGACCCCAAAATGTATTGTACAATTTGTCCTGAGTACGCTGATACCCCATATATAGGGGTAAACCACTGTTTGGGCGCATGGCAGCGATCGGAAGTGAAGGAGCACCAGATATTACGGTTATGGTTTGCAGGTGCCATGTCCCACTAGGAGAGCCTATGAGAAGTCAGAACGGCAGAACCCCCCCATAGGTGACCCCATTTTACGAACTACACCTCTCAATGAATTCATATAGGAGTGCAGTGATCATATTGACACCATGGGTGTGTCACAGAATTTTATACCATTGGGCAGCCATGCAAACAGACTCAGAAGGAACGAAGCGCTATTTGCCTATTCAAGTGAATGGGTCTGTGCACGTCAATGTGTTTCCACGGACCGTGTGTCTGTGGGCAAAATATGCTGACATGTCCATTTATTAATGTCAGCACGGGCCACAAAACATCCAGCACACGTGCATACGCATAACACACATGGATGTCATCCGTGTGACACACATCGGTGGAGGGGAAGAAGCGTTACAGTAAGCGCTTACTGTACCACTTCTTCCCTGGCGCCCATCCTTGTGGCACTGATGCGGCACACAAATGCTACACGTGTGCAGCAAATGTTACACACATGGACACTGACATCTCAGGTACTTGAAATATCAGGACGTGTGGAAGAGGATTTACAGCGGGTTTTTATGTTTGGCTGCGGTCACACACTAAAAGACGCGTTTTATTGCAAACAATTTTTGCATCCCCACATTTTGCAAGCTATAATTTTTCCACATTTTGACCCTCAGAGTCATGTGAGGTCTTGTTTTTTGCAGGACGAGTAGAAGTTTTTATTGGTACCATTTGTATACTATGAGTTATTTTTAATGGTTTCAACACTCCAATTAATTAATACCAACTATTGATATAGTTTCAATCAGCTCTTTGAACCTTCCAAGAAGGTCATTGAAACTTGTTTCAACCAGATGGTCAAATTGTCCAAGCAGAGCAAATAACTGGCTTACACTTATCTACCAACAAAGGACCTTCATTGCCATAATTAGATTGGGTGGGTAAACATTCCTCCGAAGCCCCTCCTCCAGCTTGCTGTATTTCTGCCATGTGGCACACATGAGGCCCCCTCCTCTAGCTTCCTGTATTATATACTGGTTAAAACAGGTATTGAGGGGATGTGTTTATAGCCAATGGACAATAGACTTGTGACATCATTCCCCATATGGTGGGGCTGGACACACCTTTTAGCTGGACATTTTAAAAGAACTAGGACACATGTTCTCTCACTCTTGGCTCATGGAGGATGACTGGTCGATGTCTATCTGAATAATGTAACGTATGAATAATGCTTGTTTCTGATTAATGCATTTGTATTTATAGTTTTATATTGTTTATTATTTAATCTTATCATTTATTAAGTAAATCAATTTAGTAAATTCAATTCTTGTGTGAGCATTTTCTTATTCATCACAATCCATTGGAACCCTTACAATACACCATTATCGGGCACATGACATTTTTTGATCGCTTTATATTGTGATTTTTGGAAGGCAGAATGGACAAAAACCAGTAATTCATGAATTTCTTTGTTTTGGGGGGGAGGGGGGGGGCGGCGTTTATACCGTTCCGCGTGTGGTAAAATTGATAA
Source organism: Dendrobates tinctorius (assembly GCF_039654945.1). NCBI lineage: Eukaryota > Metazoa > Chordata > Amphibia > Anura > Dendrobatidae > Dendrobates > Dendrobates tinctorius. The sequence continues at coordinate 15,609,898 of NW_027361686.1, read as the reverse complement.
AGCAGTTTTATTCTTCGGGTCAGTACGATTACACGATACCTCATTTATATCATTTTTTATGTTTTGGCGCTTTTATAGAATAAAAACTTATAGAAAAAAAAAATCAGTTTTTGCATCTTTATTCTGAGAGCTATAACGTTTTTATTTTTCCGGTGATGGAGATGTATGGCAACTTGTTTTTTGCGGGACAAGATGATGTTTCCAGCAGTACCACGTTTATTTATATCTGTCGTTTTCATCGCGTGTTATTCCACTTTTTGTCCGGCGGTATGATAAAGCATTGTCTTTTGTCTTGTTGTTTTATGGGGTTTACTAAAGGGGTTAACTAGTGGGACAGTTTTATAGGTTGGGTAATTACGGACGCGGAGATACCAAATGTGTATTTTTACTTAGATTTATTTTTCATTCAAATATTTAATGACAGAATATTGATTTTCATTATTTTTACAATTATTTAAACCGTTTTTTTTCTTTATTCTTACTTTTACACCTTGTCCCACTATGGGACACTCATTTTGTGCAGGCTGATCGCTTCTATAGAAGCTGTCAGAGCTGTATCCGTGCACTGACCTGAGAGACTTGCTGATCGTGCACTGCGCATGACAGGAAGTCTCTCAGATCTGGTAACTCGGATGTCATCATGACGACATCGGGTTACCATGGGAGCTATCGGGATCACGCGGGGTTTCTGATCCAATGGCAGAGAAGCTGTCAGACCTCTGCCTACTCCCAGAATGCTGCGATCGTGTTTGATCACGGTATTCCGGGGGTTAAAGTGCCGGGAGCGCTCTGTGACTGCTCCTGGTGTGACTGAGTCAGCTTCTGTGACGTATTCAGCTGAGTCGACTTCTAGAGTGGACCCTCTGGGTCGTGGCACCCACCCACCTAGGGTGAGCTGACCTTGTGAGGACCACCCTCTATACAGGGAGTGTCAGGGTCAAGACCAAGGGGGTGAGCCACCACGACTGCTGGAACCAGACGGCTGGCTCAAGTTAGACAAGTGTCTGGCAACAGGGAACATGCAGGGTACAAGACATGGCAAAGCGTGGTCACAGGGTTTCTCCGGTAAAGCATGGTCTCAGGGGTTTCACCAGGTACAAGACGTAATAACAAGGACACAGTGAAAAGAAGCAAGGCCCGTGCGAGGGCACGCCAAGTTCCAAGGCATGGTCCATGCTAGGTGGCACGCCAGGGTCCAAGGCAGGGTGCGTGCTAGGAGACACGCCAGGGTTCAAGGCAGCGTGCGTGTTAGGAGACAAGCCAGGGTCCTAGGTTCAAGGCAAGGTGCGTGATAGACACGCCAGGGTCCAAGGTAAGGTGCGTGCTAGAAGACACGCAAGGGTCCAAGATTCAAGGCAAGGTGCGTGCTAGGAGACACCAGGGTTCAGGCTACGGCCTGTGCGTGCTTAGAGAAGCATGGGGAGGCATGCCAGGGTACAGTGCAGGGACAGCGTGAGTGCAAGGAAGCACAGAGAGCACGGTTGGGACAATGAAAGGCTGGTCGGGCTGAGGCACTGACAGGCAGGCACGAATAAGGCAGGCACTGCGGAGGCAAAAACAGGCAGACACCGCTAAGTCACTGGCTGATGAGCATGGCTGAGGCACAAGCAGACGGGCACGACAGAGGCGGGCACGACAGAGGCGGGCACGACTGAAGCACAATCAGGCGGGCAAGGCAAGACCAGGCGCGTGCATAGGGCACGCGGAGAAACAAGGCAAGGCAGAAGGTGTGCCACGAGGCACAACAGAGCACAAGTCAGAATACAGAAACAGAGCATGTGCCAGGAGGCACAACAGAGTATAGGAACAGAGGATATGCCAGATGGCACAACAGAGCACAAGTCAGAATACAGGAACAGAGCATGTTCCAGGAGGCACAACAGAGCACGAGTCAGAATACAGGAACAGAGCAAAGGAAAGCCACATAAGGCAAGGTACAGGACACGAGGCAAAGTACAGAACACCAAAGGACAGAACACCAGACAAAGTACAGAGCACCAGACAAAGTACAGAGCACCAGACAACGTACAGAGCACCAGACAACGTACAGAGCACCAGACAACGTACAGAGCACCAGACAACGTACAGAGCACCAGACAACGTACAGAGCACCAGACAACGTACAGAGCACCAGACAACGTACAGAGCACCAGACAACGTACAGAGCACCAGACAAAGTACAGAACACCAGACAAAGTACAGAACACCAGACAAAGTACAGAACACCAGACAAAGTACAGAACACCAGACAAAGTACAGAACACCAGACAAAGTACAGAACACCAGACAAAGTACAGAACACCAGACAAAGTACAAGCACAGAGCATGTGCGAAGAAGCACAACAGGGCAGAGTGCAAGGGCACAGAATACAGGGAGTGACCGAGCAGAGACCAAGCAGGTCTAACAGAGATGCAACACGATAATCAGGCCCCGACCATAGGAAGGGGCGGACTGATATAGGGCATTAGCACCTGGACTTCCGGGTCAGGACCATGGGGAGGACTTCCGGGTCAGGACCATGGGGAGGACTTCTGGGTCAGGTCCTCCAGAACAATAGAGAGGACCGGTAGATCAGGTCCTCCTGTACCATAGAGAGGATCGCTGGGTCCTCCAGGACCATAGAGAGGATCGCTGGGTCAGGTCCTCCTGGACCATAGAGAGCAACCGTCGCAGGCAGTATGGAGATGAGCGAACCGAGCACAGGCGTCAGCCGAAGGATCCAGCATAGGAGTCGTGTGCGCGCACCAGCAACGACGCACAGCCACAAGGTGAGATGTGCGTGCGCACCCGAGAGAGAGAGCCCCGGAGTGCCCACAGGGACCCGGCACTGGGGACAATGCGGCATGACAGTGGGGACCTTGCAGCGCAAGCAGAATGACAGGCATGACAGCGAACACTTAGTGCTGGGTGTCAACTTTGAGAATCATCTGACACCCAGCCACAATCAGCCGCACACCACCCGTGTGCGCGGTCGATCGCTATGATGTACTAATCCGTCCATGGGCAGACAGACCCAGGGCACATGGACAAAATAGTACGTATGATGTCAGAGAGGATAACCTCAAGGCCATTTTCCGTATTCGTGTTTTTGATTTTCGCTCCCCTTCTTCCCAGAGCCATAACTTTTTTACTTTTTGATCAATATGGCCTTTTAAGGGCCTGTTTTTTGCAGGACAAGTTGTACTTTTGAACAACACCATTAGTTTTAACATATCGTGTACTGGAAAACGGGAAAAAAATTCCAAGTGCGGTGAAATTGCAAAAAATTGCAGTTTTTTTTCCTTTTTGTTCTTTTACCATGTTCACTGTTTGCTAAAACTGACCTGCTATTAATTTTTTCCAGGTCATTATGAATTCACAGACACTAAACATGTCTAGGCTCTTTTTTATTTAAATAAGAAAAAATTGCACCATTTTCCGATACCTGTACAGTCTCAAATTTTCATCATCTAGGGCTGGGTAAGTGCTTATTTTTTGCGTGCCGAGCTGAAGTTTTTATTCAAACAATTTTGTGTAAATACACTGTTTTGATCGCTTGTTATTGCATTGTATTGCAATGTAGCGGCGACAAAAAAACATACTTCTGGAGTTTTTAATTTTTTTTCTCATTACGCCGTTTAGCAATCGGATTAATTTTTTTTCCCATTCTACATGACGGCACCACTAGAGGGGATCCGCACAACAAGGACAGGAAACCTTCAAGATAAAAGGGGCGGCTCCTCTCTCCGCATCAGTTGGTTTCCTGTCCTCGATGGAGAACCCTCAAGATGAAAACCTCTTGAAGATTCAGGAAGAAAGGAGAAAGAAGAGGATGCCTGGGCCTGGGTCGGGTGATTACTGGCAGGCACTGGTCTGCTACACCTGTCACCAGGTACCGGTAGTCTCCTCGGGGGCCATATAGTCCTATGCCCCACCTGAGCAAGTGCATGGCCACAAACTGTGAGGCAGATTCCCGGGTGAAGTTTGGACCTCGGACACCACGGTTCGTGTACCCTCCCTGATGACCGACATGCCCCATAGATGTCCACGGAGGCCACTTTGTGATCCCTCCCTGTCGACAACCAGTGGTCATGCAGCCCGTGAAACACATCGGTGTCCGGGCAGAAAAAGTCCTCGGAAGCCACGTTTGTGTACCCTCCCTGTTGAGGCAAGACACCAGACCTCACTGGATGTGAGCCCAGGAAGGAAGTTTTGAATACCTGTTATCAGTGGTGGCCAGGGTGACGTGTCCATATTCCTCCAGGAGACTAGGCGGTAAGAAGGAAGGTATGAGGCGGGCAGGTATCATGGCGTTAGTGGCGTGGGAACGCCAGAGATGGAGCGGGCACGCTCCCCGCAAGTGACCCGGGTGCGCACCGGAAGCAGAAACCGGGAACGCGCAGGCAGCGCGTACACCCAGAAGACGGAGACGCCGACTAGGCAGCAGTGCGCACACGCTCCGGGAGCATAGGCGAATGGAGGCAGAGCACACAGCAGGGCAGAGCGTGAGCAGCACGCTCTGGAAGTAGTTGCCGGGTGCACGCATACATACTGCGGACGCGGACACTAGTTGAAGTAGCACGCACCGAATGTGGTTGCCGGGTGCGCGCATACAGATGATCATCGGCCGGATGTGCACAGGCGTATACACCCGGGTAATAGACTGCGGGTTGCCGGGTGCACACATGGACCAACGGCAGTGCGCATGCGTGGAGTACATTAGGTAGCGTAGGCAGTCGGCAGGTGCAGGATCAACCAGGTAAAAAGCGAAAGAGAAAAAAAAAAAAAAAAAAGCTGTTTTTGCTGTTAGAAGTGCTGGCATGAGTCAACAGCCAGCCATTCTAGGCAGATTGTGACTGCTCTCATCAGGAACACCAGCAGCTTAGCAGCTTGTAAAATTGAGAGCCTTTCGCCAGATCACTTACAGCCGAACCAGGAGGTGCAGTAGTGGCGGTCTCGCTCAGAAGAGGAGAGCCAGACGCACCATATCTACAGTGGAAGCCGCTCGGACAGCGTACGGGCGGATCGTCATGGTATTAAAAAGGAGGGGTCCATAGTTCCGATGGGAGACAAGTGAACAGACCAGTCAGCCTCCAGATCCGGTACCCGTTCGGTGAAGCGTCCGAGTGGTAAGTGAGCTTCGAGAAAGTCCAGCACGATAATGTCTGTTCTCTTTCTCTCTTCTCGCCTCTCTCCCCTCTTTTTACATACATTGGTGGGGTACAGCAGTGGAGGAAGAATAAGGAAGATTCCTTATGCAGAAAAATCCCTTAGGAATCCCTTAGGAATAAGAGCTTGTGTCAGGCCTGTTTTGATAAAACAGTAGCGGAGACACCCTCTTTGCGGAAAGCCCGAGATTCCTGATCCTGTCAGAAGTCTGTAAATCAGGAAGGGCTTTGCAGTCAATGAACTCTGATAGGAAAGCAAGGGATAGGCCAACCCCTCATTGATCTCTCAGGAGGACTCCATAGAGATCAGAGGAGGACTCTGTTAAATCTCGCTACTGAGAGAATAGTTCAGATGAGAAAGATACGTTCCTCGTGGAGGATACAGTACGGACAAGCTTATTAAAGCAGTCCGACCTATCATGGGGCTGGTAAATGCGAAAGTCATAGAACTCATGTTCGACAGCTCGCCATAAGGAAAATGTAGAGCCTTCCCTATTAACTTAACAGTGGCAAGGACTCATTATAAGGGAATGGGAAAAACCAGACAGGAAGTCCCAGATAATCAATTCCCTGAAAAGAAAGTACCCTTTTAAGGAAGAGACATCCTCATCCTGGGATGAGGCCTCAAATATTGACGTAGCGATCTCAAAGGTCGCCAGAAAATCCTCCCTGCTCCTTAAGGAGTTAGGTTCCCTGAAAGAACCTCTGACAGAAATACAGATAATTGTCTTAAAACAGCCTGGGAGGCCTCAGCTGAAACACTTAGACCGGCCATCGCAGCCACTGGTGTGGTTAGATCCCTTAAGATGTGGATTAATAATCTGGAGTATCAGCTAGAGCAAAGAGCCCCCAGGGAGACTATCCTAGAGGCAATACCAGCCATAAAAGCAGCGGCAGTATTCCTAAAGCGGAGACTTCAGCAGGATGCAGCAAGGCTAGCAGACAAATTAGCAGCTATTTCCTAATGTGCGACACTGTGCAGGATGGCTTAAATGCTGGCCCGGGGACACAGGCAAAGATGCAACTCTGCTCTTTACCGTATGAGGGAAATTTCGTATTTTGGTCAGACATTTGATGACGTATTAGGAAAAACTGACAACTTAAAGAAAATTGCCCCCCCCCCCCCCCCCCCCCCCAAAAAAAAAAAAAAAGCAACCATTTCAGGCCTTTTTCGGAAGGGCCGGAAATACAGGAGATGGCAATATAAGGATCGAGACAGAAACAACTCTGACAAGCGATCCAGAGGTGAGAGGGGCTTCTACTTCGGCAAGCCCTCCAAAGGCACCAATAAAACCCTCCCAGTGACAGCCCTTCTCAGGTGCACTTCCTCCCAGCTTGGGAGCGGATCTCATCCAGCACCTCGATCCGGCAAATTTTGGGTCAGGTCTGGTATTAAGGTTCCACCAATGGCTTCCACGAGGATATATGCAGTCCCCTCAAGAAAGACAGTCTGGAAGGGGAAGCAATCTCACGCCTAGACAAACATGGCCTGGTAGAGATTCCGGTAGAAGGATAGGGTTTTACTCCCCCTATTTAAAAAAAAAAAAAAAACCCAGACAATTCCTGGAGGACAATTATAAGTCGGGGACAAACCCTCAACAGGTATCTGATAATTCCATCCTCCAAAATGGAGACAATATGGTCAGCAGTAAAACTCCTCCTTCCTCAGAGTTATATAGGGTCATTCCATGTCAAGTGGACCAGTTTTAAAAATCGTCCCCACTCAACCTTCTCCGATTTTGTTGAAAATTTATAAGGATGTACATGTATGTTTGAAAAGAGGTTCTGTAAATTTTTAGGGCCAGCTCTCAAATACATTGGGCACTGTTGACCTTTCACTGGAGGTTCCACCAAGCCTGCGGCTTCAGCTAAGAGGATTTTGCAAAATTTGGCACATAGCCCTTAGAGTTCTATACTAGCTATGATGCTGAAATTTGGCATACTAGATCAAATTTTGCTGCTAAACACGATAAAATTATTACCGGCTATGACAAAACAATATTTCGGCCGCAATATTGTGTCAAAGTAGCTTGAAAAACGCGTTGCATAAAATTTGCGCCTAACTTTGCCCATACATAACTCAAGACCAAAAACCAATAGTAACTGGTGCTTTGCCCTGTACACCAAACATCTACATGACTTTGCATTGTTGCAATATCACGGTCAAAGCATATGTATTTGTGGAAATATTCACACCCACATATGATGAAAAACGTTAAAAATCCGAATTTTACCTATTTTTAGGTCAAATTTCTCAAAAAGGGTACCCCTAAAATATATTCTGATATCATTAGAAAGAGCACATTTTTCTCTACAAGGATCATTGTTGTTTTTTTTTTGGAGTCTCTCAGTTTAAGAAAAGAAAAATGCCACTGAACATGGTGTTATTTATTAATACGCAATGAATGGTAACTGCACTATTCTAACCCTTGTGTTGGTCCATGTGGTTATATCACAACCAATTCCCTAAGAATTGGTATTATCATCCTATTAGGAATTGTAATAATGCTGTCTTTCGAGAATTGGCAGCCCCATCGCCTAGGAGCCATGGCCGATAGCCGTGCAAGGCCAGCCGCGGGCGGTCTCTTTATCGCAGGTTCCGAAGCCTGAGGGTGGGTGTCTTTGCCTAGGATCCCAAGCCTAATATTGGGTATATTTTGTTGGTTCCCAAGCCATAATGTTCAGTCTAAGTGGTCTGGAATTGTTGCTGAATTTGCAACATAATCGGTTCAGAGAAGCTGTACTGTCGGCCCATTGCTGTTGCTGCTGGTGCTGGAATTATTGCAATGATTGACTGCTCGGGAATCCAGCATGTATCATTTCTCACAGGCCAGTGAAAGAAGCTAGCTGGCCCATGAGGATGCATAAAATTTATTAATGCATCATGGTCGTCGACTGAAATTTCAGAAATATTTCCAATCCACCAGTTCCTATCGTAAATGCAGGCAATGTATTGCCTTGGCTGGAGGTTTGCAATTGGCACAAAAGGCATTTCTGATCTGACAGATCTATCTACATGGGCAATGAAAGATGGTGGGTCATTTGACACCCTTGAAATGCGAATCTTTTTGTCATCAATTGGCACAAACTGGTGATTTTTTCTTGTTCCAGCAATTGTATGTCCATCTTTGAACCTTTCCTCTTGAACTACCCGTATTTCGTCAATTTTTTCTTTCGGAACAAAAAAAAAAACTTGATTCCATGCAGTTGCTCGTTGCAAAAGTTGAATAAATCCACCGGGGTCAGTATTTGGTTTTCAGTTGGGCGTTGAAGACTGGCACGAGCTGCCAACCTCTTTGCTGTCCCTCCAATCCCATCACAGGGCGACTTTCCATGACTGGTACCAAAAAAATTCCATTCAGCGCTGATATTGAAATCAGCATTGTGGTGGCACAAGTTGAGAAAATTTTTGAAATTTTTGTACTGGGCTGCAGATCCATCGCTGAAGTAGTGGATATGACGAATCCCATAGATGAGAGTCTTGAGATACTCCACAATTACTGTTAAGAAAGTGTGGACTGCAACTGTGTCATGTCGTGAGCAATCACTGATTGTGCACAAGCTGATGTTCTGCGCAGCTTCACCATTTAACTCCTTGAAGTAAATTACAAATGGGTGTACTGTAGCTTGACCATTTTCCAGTGGAAACCTTGAATGGCATCTTGAACAATAAATGAGTAATTTTCAGCAAAGTCCATAAGGATCACAAGCTCTCCAGGTCTCAGATTTTCCTTCAACGATTTCAGATAGCAACTTTGATGCTTGGCGATGGAGTGATAGCTACAAAGTTTAGAAATTTTCAAAAACAAATCTTCAATGAAATCTTCTATAGTCAGTTGTTTGGTATCAAGCGTGTCTCGATCAGTGTGAATCCATTGTTTGAACTCAATAATATCTTCAGGGTCACTGTTGACAAACACATTGACTAGAAATTCTTTTAAAACTTCAGGACCCGGGTATTTATCACAACGGCCAAGCATACAGTCCTTGGATTCAATTCCACAGACCATTTTGCATATGAGCTCTTTGTAGTCATCATTGATTGGGCATGCCGCAATCATTAGTTTGACATTTTGGTGAAGTGTAAACACACAAACGGAATGTGTTCCAGCAGATCCAACGGTTACGCACCACTTTAGCCGAAGCTCACAAAACTTGGAAAAGCCAATTTCAGGGCCATTCCGATCCCGATAGGCAACAAACATTTCCCTCATATTGCTCAGTAATAGTCGCTTTTGCATCTGCTTTTTTTCTCCTGCTATTCGCACTGATACATAGTCTTTTTTACCAGGGCACATTCGACTGAATTCATCATCCTCAAAAAATGCCTGCAACTTTTTCTTCACTTCCTCAGAAACTTTCTTGCCACACTTGATTCTAGGTAAGGCTAAGATCCCATGTTCACATTTAAGCTTTCGAGCTTGTTTGACCATTCGCTCAGAGACACCGAATTCATCTGATATAGCCTTAATGGACCAACTTTTAGGTGCCAATGTCAAGATTTGGACCTTTTCTGCCCGACTGGACACCTGCAACTTTTGCTTCAAATCTGCCAAAAGGTGATTGTAATCCAGACACATTTTGCACTCTGCTGTTTTTGTTTGCTCAATGTCTTTCGGCTCAAGCCCTCCAACTGAAGCAATCTTGCTAGAAAATGCATTTTGTACCTGGCTTATCTTTCACCTTGCATATCCAAGTGAATCCCGCTGGCTTACTCGTGGATATTTCAGAGGAGAGATGCCAATGGATGTTAAGCTTGAATTTAGACTTTCAGGAGAACATTCCATTCCATCTGGATCTGATTCAGAGGAATCTGGATCAGCTGATTTTTTCCTGTTAGCAAATTCTTTTCTGCATGATGCACTCATCTTCTGGCCAGGCTTCACATCATTCTTTGTAAATTCGTTCAACTGGTCAGCTGCTAACAAATTGATAGCTCGCAAATTCTTTTTGGTGTTATGACCTTTCTTCCCAAAAGGATTGCAACACGATTTTTGCAAATGCTCATATTTGGTCAAGAATGAAGCTTCATGGTGTAAACAGATTTGTGAATGTTCGTCAAAATTTAGTCCCAATCGTCGACGCAGCAATTTCTGTTCATCCAATCCAAAGCTTGTAAACAATTTCAACTCATCCTTGCTATGGATGAATGTCTTAAGGTGGCACTTCGAATTGTTCGCAAGGCCGATAGAGCACTGGGCTGATTCTTCATCAATTTCATTCTCCATCGCTAAAAAATATATGCATTAAAATGTAACAATAGTCAATAACTTTTCATAAATAAATAGGTTTATAGGTTTTTGATTATAATAGACATTGCTAGCAACAATACAACTCTGTAACATGTGATAAGAATCTGAAAATCAAACACAAAATCAATGCATTACGCGCATAAATAACACCATGTTCAGTGGCATTTTTCTTTTCTTAAACTGAGAGACTCCAAAAAAAAACAAAAAAACAATGATCCTTGTAGAGAAAAATGTGCTCTTTATAATGATATCAGAATATATTTTAGGGGTACCCTTTTTGAGAAATTTGACCTAAAAATAGGTAAAATTCGGATTTTTAACGTTTTTCATCATATGTGGGTGTGAATATTTCCACAAATACATATGCTTTGACCGTGATATTACAGCAATGCAAAGTCATGTAGATGTTTGGTGTACAGGGCAAAGCACCAGTTACTATTGGTTTTTGGTCTTGAGTTATATATGGGCAAAGTTAGGCATAAATTTTATGCGACGCATTTTACAAGCTACTTTGACACAAAATTGCGGCTGAAATACTGTTTTGTCATAGCCAGTAATTTTATCGTGTTTAGCAACAAAAGGTGAGCTAGTATGCCAAATTTCAGCATCATAGCCAGTATAGAACTCTAATGGCCAAAGTTTGCAAAATCCTATTAGCTGAAGCTGCAGGCTTGGTAGAACCTCCAGTGAAAGGTCAACAGTGCCCAATGTATTTGAGATCTGGCCCTAAAAATTTACAGAACCTCTTCTCAAACATACATGTACATCCTTGTAAATTTTCAGCAAAATCGGAGGTCGAGTAGGGACCACTGGTCCACTTGACATGGAATGACCCTATAGCAGTCCTGGACCCCAAGAACGCTTATCACTACATTCTGATCCGGCAATAAGGCCGCAAATGTCTCAGAGTGGCAGTCCAGATGGGGTCGCAGTGGCGTCACTTTCAATACGGGGCTCTGCCCCTTTGGAGTAGCGATAGCCCGCGAGTTTCACAAAGATTAATGGCAGAAGTCACAGCGCACCTCAGAGAAAAATCAATGTATATAAACTAAAGGAACACAAAAAAGCGCAATAGGGTCTTATCTGGGTTGATATTGAAAGAACGAAAGAAATTTACTCACCCTTTCCAGGAGAAATTTAAGCATGTAAGATCCGTAGTCCGCTTGCTGAACGTCCAAAGGTCAACTCCGTGACCGCCAAAATTATCAGACTTTTTGTGGAACTAATTCATGGACTTTAGTGTGCTGCTTGACAAAACACCGAATCCAGGTTATGTTGAAAGATTAACCGTTTACTTCCCAACGCGTTTCGAAGTATATAGTACTTCTTCCTCAGGGGATGACATACATGAACAGATAAAGCTGTCTCAGATTATATACATTCACGATTTGAAAATTGGCGCCAATGGTCACATGTTATGCGGCAAAAAAGGGGTCAAAGTTCAAACACATAAATTAACATGAAATGCCATAATAATTAGTCTTTGATAAATAAAATAAATTATTCTTTTAATTGATTTATAGATAAAAAGCTCAAAACGGCAATTTAGAAGAAAAAGAAAAAAGGAAAAAAAATATAAAAACGAACTCATGTCGAAAAGGAGAGGGTGCCGACTGTCCAGCACTCAAACCACCACACCAGAACAAGTCCCGGAGGATGGAAGAAAACACATTAAAAATATGTTAAAAATATATATGTATAAAAAAATATATATATATTGAATTAAAGTGAAATATATATTTGTGTTGTAATAAATACATATTACTCAAAATTTGAGTGGATATCAATTGATTATCGCCAGAATATAACTATTGATCATTTACTTTTTCAAATGGCAAAGAAGATTGGTGGCTGCTATCCAGAAAAATGGACTTACAAGGAACTCAATAAGTGCTCCCAAAGACGATCAGGATCGTATCCCGTATATCACTTATTAATAAAGAGAAAAGAAAAAAAGGAATTCATTTACACTTCTCTATTGGTAGCAATAAACCTTTTGCAGTGCACCAAATATATGAAATGTACTGAAATTAATATTCACATCAAGAGGAATATGTACAATATATGTAGAATTAACTGTTAAAATTGACACGTGATACATTATAACAATAATAAAGTCGCGTCGCACATGAAAAGTATCAAATTAAAAAAATTAATAGTAAAAAAGAATTTATAAGTAAAATACATCTTAAAATTTGTTATGAACGAAAAATATTAATTTAACAGTATTTTAAAGGAACACTTCCGTTATAATTAGGAAAAATTGTTCTAATTTAGAGGATTTTAAGGATCAAGCAGATATTTTAAGAAATAGGTTTATGGATAAAAAAATATCCCAATAATTTGATTAAAAATGCCTATAATAAATGTATTAATGTATCACAAGATACTCTTAATAATGTATCAAAAATAGTTAAATCAGACAGTAAGAAATTTATGGCTAATTTCATCACACAATATTGTGTGGAACATACAAGAATACGAAAGGTTCTACACAATAATTGGTAGATTTTATTAAGTGATCCCATTTTACAGAAATTTCTCAACAGCAATCCAGGGGTTACTTTCAGAAGAGCACCAACCATTAAGAGTATGGTGGCCCCAAGCCGATTAAAAAGTAATTATAAACCTATTTCAATGGTCAATGCTCCTTTAAAGGGGATCTATAAATGTGGGAGAAAGAATTGCCTTTGTTGCAACATTATTACACATAAAGAAAAATGCATTAAATCATCTATTACTAATGAATGTTTCCCTGTTAAAGATTATCTCAGTTGTACTACTGAATTTGTCATCTACCTAATTGTGTGTGAGTGTAAAAAACAGTATGTTGGTAGAACAACACAACCACTACATTTGAGGGTTAATTCACATAGGTATAATATCAAAAGAGGTTTTTAACAGAATGGTCTCTCTAGACACTTTACTATTAAGCATAATAAAAATTTTGATGGATGAAAAATTAGTCCAATTGAACATATCCCTGGTGACATTCCTGATAGAATGGGACACTTGAATAGAATAGAGGTTTTTTGGATTTATAGATTAAACACTCTCAAACCCAAAGGACTGAATGAAATAACGGAAGTGTTCCTTTAAAATACTGTTACATTAATATTTTTCGTTCATAACAAATTTTAAAATGTATTTTACTTATAAATTATTTTTTACTAATTTTTTAATTTTTGATACTTTTCATGTGCGACTTTTTATTATTGTTATATTGTATCATGTGTCAATTTTAACAGTTCATTCTACATATCTATAATAATAAATGCCCTAAGCAGCTTCCGGTTGTAACAACTTCCGTCCAGTTGTAACCGGTGACGTCACCACACACACGCACATGTTAACCCTCAACACACCACACCGCCTCAACACACACTCCTCTCACCTTTCACCTCCACTCACTCTTTCACTCCACATACGTTCCTTTCTCTCACTCCGTTTCTCATACTCACACCGTCATCGTCGCTGCCCGACATCTTCCTCCGCCGCCTCGATCCTGGATCCAGACGTTCTCCAGGCCGCCGACATGTTCTTGCGGCGACGGCATCTTGGATTTCGTGAAATCCCGCGATATTCAAGATGGCGTCGCCGCAAGAACATGTCGCTGGCGTGGACGACTCGGGATCCAAAAAGATGGCGTCAGCGAAATCTCGCGAGATTACGCCGACGCCATTTTGGATCCAGATGTCGTCCACGCCAGCGACATGTTCTTGCGGCGACGCCATCATGAATATCGCGGGATTTCACGAAATCCAAGATGGCGTCGCCGCAAGAACATGTCGGCGGCCTGGAGAACGTCTGGATCCAGGATCGCGGCGGCGGCGGAGGAAGATGTCGGGGCAGCGACGATGACGGTGTGAGTATGAGAGATGAAGTGAGAGAGAAAGGGTCGTATGTGGAGTGAAAGAGTGAGTGGATGCGAGTGGAGATGGTGAAAGGTGAGAGGAGTGTGTGTTGAGGAGTGTGTGTGTTGAGGGTTAACATGGCAAGAGGTGTGATGCTATCGCATCCTCCCGATGCGATAGCATCAGGCCATAATCTAGTATTGTACATATTCCTCTTAATGTGAATATTAATTTCAGTACAGTTCATATATTTGGTGCACTGCAAAAGGTTTATTGCTACCAATAGAAAAGTGTAAATGAATTCCTTTTTTTCTTTTCTCTTTTTTAATAAGTGATATACGGGATACGATCCTGATCATCTTTGGGAGCACTTTTTGAGTTCCTTTTAAGTCCATTTTTCTGGATAGCAGCCAACCACCTTCTTTGACATTTGAAAAAGTAAATGATCAACAGTTATATTCTGGCGATAATCAATTGATATCCACTCAAATTTTGAGTAATATGTATTTATTACAACAGAAATATATATTTCAGTTATTTTTATTCTATATATATATATATATATATATATATATATATATATATATATATATATTTTATTTTTTTTAATGTGTTTTCTTCCATCCTCCGGGACTTGTTCTGGTGTGGTGGTTTGAGTGCTGGACAGTCGGCACCCTCTCCTTTTCGGCATGAGTTCGTTTTTGTATATTTTTTTCCTTTTTTCTTCTAAATTGCCGTTTTGAGCTTTTTATCTATAAATCAATTAAAAGAATAATTTATTTTATCAAAGACTAATTATTATGGCATTTCATGTTAATTTATGTGTTTGAACTTTGACCCCTTTTTTGCAGCATAACATGTGACCATTGGCGCCAATTTTCAAATCGTGAATGTATATAATCTGAGACAGCTTTATCTGTTCATGTATGTCATCCCCTGAGGAAGAAGTACTATATACTTCGAAACGCTTGGGAATTAAATGGTTAATCTTTCAACATAACCTGGATTCGGTATTTTGTCAAGCAGCGCACTAAAGTCCATGAATTAGTTCCACAAAAAGTCTGATACCTCAGAGAAAAAGACACTGGCGATACCATATCTGGACAACTTCTTGATATTGGGAGAAGTCGCCCTTACTGTCAAAACATGGATTTTTGTGAGTACTCACCGTAAAATCCTTTTCTCCGAGACGCTCATTGGGGGACACAGAGACTGTGGGTGTGTGCTTCTGCCGTCTGGAGGCCGACACTAAGTGTACAAAAAAAGAGTTAGCTCCTCCTCCGCCGCATACACCCTCGCCCCTAGGCCGGGCGTAACTCAGTTTAGTGCATAAGCAGTAGGAGAACGCGCCTTAAACTCAGGCAAGAAACTATATGTCTGAAAAAGGGGGCCACCCTAAACCTTGTACAAGGATTTGTATAACTCAAAATAAGTAAATGCCAACTGGCTGATAGGGTGGGTGCTGTGTCCCCCAATGAGCGTCTCGGAGAAAAGGATTTTACGGTGAGTACTCACAAAAATCCATGTTTCTCCTTCGTCTCATTGGGGGACACAGAGACTGTGGGACGTTCTAAAGCAGTCCTCTGGGCGGGATCTTAGCTCACCCAATCCATGCTAATTTGCGCCCGATTAGAGGTGCGCAACTGCTGCCTGGAGAATCTTTCTTCCCAGGCTTGCATCCGAGGATGCCTGGGTATGTACGTTATAATGTTTGACAAACGTATGCAAACTGGACCAGGTAGCTGCTTTGCATACCTGCTCCGCTGAAGCCTGGTGTCGCAGTGCCCATGAGGCACCCACTGCCCGTGCCGAGTGAGCCTTGATCCCTGCCGGAACCGGCGTGCCACTGATTTGATAAGCTTCTTGGACCGTCAGGCGAACCCATCTGGCCAAAGTCGCTCTGGACGCAGCGAGCCCCTTCCGCCACCCCTCTGGAACCACGAATAGAGAGTCTGTCTGGCGGAATGGCGCTGTCCTTGTCACATACCTTCTAAGAGCTCTTACCAGATCCAGGGTGTGCAAAGCCTTCTCTACCCTGTGCACCGGTGCCGGGCAAAACGAGGGTAAGACAATGTCTTCGTTGATATGAAATGCAGACACAACCTTCGGCAAGAAGGGAGGAGCTGGCCTTAAAACTACCCTATCTTTATAAAAGGTCAGGAACGGCGGTTTACAAGATAAGGCCGCCAATTCCGAAACCCGCCTAATAGACGTTATAGCTACTAGAAAAACGACCTTTCTGGACAGGTAAGGCAAGGAGACCTCTTGCAATGGTTCGAAAGGAGCCTCCTGAAGGGCCCTGAGCACCAAGTTCAGGTCCCATGATTCCGTCGGCGCCTTATAGGGGGGTACTAAATGTGCGACCCCTTGCATAAACGTCCTAACCTGCCAGACGGAAGCGACTTTTCGTTGGAAAAGCACCGACAGGGCCGAGATTTGCGTTCTGAGCGAACTCGGAGCCAACCCTGCGTCCAGCCCTGCCTGTAGAAAAGCCAGTACGTTGGGGATCGAAAAAACCAGAGGAGCCACTTCACGATCCCTACACCAACGGAAAAAAACTTCCCAAGTTCGATGATATACTCTCGCCGAGGAAGGCTTTCGGGCACTCACCATCGTGGCCGCCACATCGCGCCTGAATCCTGCCTGTGTTAACAGCCAAGATTCAATGGCCACGCCGTCAAACACAGGGCCCCTAAGTTCGGATGGCAGATCGGCCCCTGGGACAGTAAGTCCGGCCGATCTGGAAGACGCCAGGGTACGTCCACCACTAGTTGGACCAGATCTGCATACCAGGCCCGCCGGGGCCAGTCTGGGGCCAGCAGAATTGCTGGAACCTTCTCTCTCCTTATTTTCCTGATAACTCTTGGAAGCAGCGGCAGCGGGGGGAACAAGTACGGGAGACGAAACTGGCTCCACGGGAGCACCAGAGCGTCTGCTGCGATTGCCTGCGGATCGAGGGATCGAGCGACAAACCTTTGTACTTTGGCATTCTCTCTGGATGCCATAAGGTCCACGTCTGGTGTCCCCCACCGTTGGCAGATCTGCTGAAAGATCTCGGGGTGCAGGGACCATTCCCCTGCCGCGACCCCGTCGGCTGAGAAAATCTGCCGCCCAGTTTTCGACTCCTGGAATGTGCACCGCTGAAATTACCACGCGGTTTTTCTCTGCCCAACGCAGTACCAGTCCGACCTCGCGCATGGCTGCCTGGCTGCGCGTGCCCCCTTGATGGTTGACATATGCTACTGCTGTAGCATTGTCCGACTGGATGCGCACCGGCCGGTGTCTCAGGAAACACTGGAAATGTTGCAGGGCCAATCGTATTGCCCGTATCTCCAGAATGTTGATCGGGAGAACTATCTCCTGAACGGACCACCGCCCCTGGGCTATGTGACTCTGGAAAACTGCTCCCCAACCTTGCAGGCTTGCATCGGTCGTCACCACCAACCATTGTTCCGGGGGAAAGGGTTTCCCCTGGACCAGAGACGAGTCGCGAGTCCACCAACGCGAGACAACTTGCACCGATGACTGAGAGACAGCAGCCTCCGGTCCCATGCTGTCAAGAGCGCATGCTGAAGCGGACGGAGATGGAACTGGGCAAACGGGATTGCTTCCATCGCCGCCACCATTCTGCCCAACACACTCATGCCGTACCGGATGGATCTGGTGCCCGGCTGTAGAAGGTTCCGTACCCCTTGCTTGATTTTTTGCGCCTTGTCCTGAGGGAGGATCACCAGCCCCCGGGAGGTGTCGAAAATCATGCCTAGGAACACGATTCTTTGGGCTGGAACCAAGGACGACTTGCTCCGATTGATCAACCAGCCCAGACGGGCCAGGGTATCCAGAGTGATACTGACATTGTCCTGGCACTCCTGAAACGACGGCCCCTTTACCAAAAGGTCGTCCAGGTAAGGTAACACCGTTATGCCCCGTGCATGCAGGATGGCCATAACCACCGCCATTATCTTTGTAAAGACTCTGGGGGCAGTGGCTAAGCCGAAGGGCAGAGCCACAAATTGGAAATGACGTCCTCCGATCGCAAATCGCAGGAACCTCTGGTGTGGGGGAAATATCGGAATATGCAGATATGCATCCTGCACATCGATCGAGGCCAGGAATTCCCCTGGATCCATGGCTGCAATGACCGAGCGGAGGGACTCCATCCGGAATCGCCTGACCCTGATGAATCTGTTCAGGATCTTTAGATCCAGTACTGGCCTCACAGTCCCGTCTTTTTTGGGGACCGAAAACAGATTGGAGTAAAACCCCTGCGACTCTTCGCCCTGCGGCACTGGGGCGATGACCCCTTTGCGCTGTAGCGTCATTATAGCCTGTAACAAACTTTCCGCCTGCGAATCTGTCTTGGAAAGTCGGGAACGGAAGAATCGCTGTGGTGGCCGTCCGACAAACTCTATCTTGTACCCGGACGATATTAGTTCTGCCACCCAAGTGTCACGTGTCACTGCGACCCAAACGTGGCTGAACCCTAGTAGGCGTCCGCCCACTCTGTCGTCCGTAGGTACGGAGCGCCTCCAGTCATTTAGCTGGAGGTTTTTGGGACCTGGCCCCCCTCGCTCTGGGCAAACGGCCTCGGCCTCTACCCAGCGGATTGGCCCTGTAAGAGGCTTGCTTTTCCCTACTCTGGCCATCGTTTGCGGAGGAGTATGCCCTGGCCGAAGTCCCCCCCCAGGGGCTACGAAAGGGTCGAAAACGCCTCTGCGTTTGCCTGAATGCCGGGCAACTTCTCTGCTGCGGGAGGAAACTACTTCTCCCCCCTGTGGCTTCTGAGATAAGCCTATCCAGCTTCTCACCGAACAGCCGATTGCCCTGAAAAGGCAATGAGGTTAAGGATTTTTTAGAGATAGAATCCGCTTTCCACAGCCTCAGCCATAATGCACGCCTAATGGCGATCGCATTCGCTGCCGCCACAGCCGAACACTCGGCCGCGTCCAGTGAGGCGCTGACAAGATAATCACTCGCTCCTGATATCTGATTTGCCACCTCCAAGACCTCCGCGGGCAGATCCTTGTCTTGGAGGGCCTTATACAGAGCGTCCCCCCACGAAACCATGGCTTTAGCCACCCAAGTTGCCGCAAAGGAGGGGGCCAGAGCCGACCCTGCTGCCTCATATACCGAGCGGGCAAGCCCGTCCATGAGGCGATCAGTTGGGTCCTTTATAGAAGAAACACTGGGTATCGACAATAGCGATCTTGATGCTAAACGTGATACCGGTGGGTCCACTACTGGCGACTCTAC
Organism: Dendrobates tinctorius; assembly: GCF_039654945.1. Classification (NCBI taxonomy): domain Eukaryota; kingdom Metazoa; phylum Chordata; class Amphibia; order Anura; family Dendrobatidae; genus Dendrobates; species Dendrobates tinctorius. Next base: position 15,590,391 of record NW_027361686.1, on the reverse strand, counting down.
CCAACCCTTATGGAGCTCAGGAGGAAACGGATACTTTGCTTGCAGCGCTTTTTGCATTGCAAAACGCTTATCCGGGTGTTCTCTATGTTTCTGGACTAGCTCCTCAAACTCCGGATGCGTGGCAAACCTTCTATGTGGTCGCCTGGATTTCTTGAAAGAGACCTTGTGACCTGAGGCTGTGGGCACATCGTCCTCGATCTCTGGAACCCCAGGCTTTCTAGATTCCAGGCCTCCTCCTCCTCTCCTTCATCCTGATCGCTCCCTGAGCTCAGCGACGGGGAACGGGATGCCCTAATACCCGCCGCCGAAGCCCCGGAGGGCCCGGCCGACGGGGAACGAGCCCTTTTGATATGAGCTTGCCTGGTACTGGAGCGACCTCTAATGGTTGGAGGGTCCTGAGACGAGGACGAGCTCTCTTCCGCTGGCAGACCACCATCCTTGTTCCTGCCCGGGCCTTGAAGGGATTCAATTGCCCTTGTAAGGGACAGCATAGAATGCGATAAGGACACCGCCCATTCCGGGGGGTCCTGACCCCTGGGTTCAGAAACAGTGGGGGGCTCCTGGGCGCGCTCCGACTCGCAGGCTTCACAATATTTACCCGCCTGTGCCTTTGGCAGCCTGACCCCACAGGACACGCAAACCGCGTAAAGGAAAGAGTGAGCTTTCCCTTTGGCAGACATACTTGCACAGGCTGAAGGCAGGGTAGAAGGAGGAGGAGGGTAACCCCTTCCCTGACAACCAGTGCGGTTCTCCAAACGGAGTTACACTCACCCACCGGCAGGGTCCCACTCCTGTTTGAAGTACCCCGGGAAGCTCCGGATGCGTGGACGCGAGGTGGTAGGGCGGAAGTCTCCTCTCCGGGACCTGTGCGCCCGCCGTTTTCCACCCCTTGACCTCCAGGCCTCCTGCTCCTATACAGCGCGTCTCCCCGACGTCAGTGGGCGGGACTTCCGGCTACCACCGGAAGTCGGCGCGCGATACTCACGGACCTCCTCCTGCAGCGGGGCCGCGGCCGCCGGCGGGCTTCCGGCCGCACTCCGGTACACGCGGTGTGCGGCGTCCGGGTGCAACGCCACTCTGGCTACCGTTACTCACCGGGGCAAACTTGCGGTGCGCTTCAGGAGCGGATCCCCCAAATATTAAAGGTGAGCAGGGCCATCCGCCGTGGGCTCCATCCCCGGCAGGGGGGGGGGGGGGGGGACTTCTGGTACCGGTTTCTTCCCCCTGTACTCGCCACGTCCACAAACTAGATCGGCTCACCTGCGCCTCCATTTCAGCCCCTGGACTCACTACCAAGGGGTGGAAGGGGCCTCCATACATTGTTGTTGTAGGAGAGGAACAACGTGGAGGCTGACCCCTGGTTCTGCTCACACGTGCTCGCCTGATGAAGTTATGGGGAAACCGAATCCTCTTATCAGGACGCGTTGCCCCTCTTTTAAAAAATAGTTGTCTGGCAAAAAGTCCCAGATGTGTCCCTCGGTGCGGGAGAGGACACGTGGAGGGTTACTCACACGTGGTCGCCCGTTGATGATTTGGGGAGATCGGATCCTCTCTATAGGATCCGTCGCCCCTGTCTTATCTTCATAGAAAAAAAGGGGAAAAAAAAAAAAAAAATCTAGTCTGGAGCTCCAGACTGCGTGTGCCTCCATCAGACACTAAGCAAAAACTGAGTTACGCCCGGCCTAGGGGCGAGGGTGTATGCGGCGGAGGAGGAGCTAACTCTTTTTTTGTACACTTAGTGTCGGCCTCCAGACGGCAGAAGCACACACCCACAGTCTCTGTGTCCCCCAATGAGACGAAGGAGAAAACAAGTCTGAATAGTGATGGAAACACCACAGACGCTGGGGTGGCAGCAGAACCTCAAAAGATCCAGACTGGAACCAGTAATGATCCAGAATTTTCTTGGGGTTAACAGTGGACTCGATGGAGCAGGAATATCACCTCCCAAAGGAAGAAAGGATAATAATGATAAAAAAAAAAAAAAAAGCCAGAAATGGCTCTGTGAAGGACCATATCGGTGTTGGGGTCCCTCACCTCCTGCATACCAGCAGTAAAATGGGCCCAGTTCCACACAAAGGAGCTGTAAGGTTGTGTGTGGCTAACAACCGGGAAATTCAGGGACGGTTAGAGCAAAAGCTCACCCTCCCGGACTCTGTACTCCAGTCACTCAGGTGGTGGTTACAGATAGTCATCTCCGAGAGGAGTACCCTGCACACACACAACCTCCAAGGTGGTCACAACGGACACCAGTCCTTGGGAATAGAGAGTCCACCTAGACACATTATGGCTCCAGGATCCCTGGGCCCAGGAGGAAAGAAATCTATTCTCAAACAATTGAGAACTTCTAACAATCGAAGAAGCATTAAAGGTATTGTTACCACACTTAAAGAGGACATCACATGAGAGTCCTATCAGGAAAACCAAGCAGTGGTTGCATACGTAAACCACCAGGGAGACACCCGTCCTCAGTCCTTGATGTAGATAGTCACCGGCCCTTTTAGGCTGAAGGTGACTGCTCTCGTCAGAGGGTCTCCGCTAAGCAGCCTGAGGCTGGATCCTAACTCTGACAGGACACCAGTAGCTCTCATCAGCCCTGCATATCCGAGGCGTGGACAACCTGAAGGCAGACTTTCTGAGCAGGAACAACTTGAGGCAAGGAGAATGGTGCCTAAAAGTCCATTTTTCAACAGATTGTGCATATGTGGGGGAAACCCAATATAGATCTCTTTGCCTCAAAAACCAGCAGGAAGGTTCTAAAATTCTGCTCCCTAAGTCCAGCAAACAGGCCATTGGCAGTAGACACCTTCAAGATAGAGTGGACATAGGTCTCCTGTACGCCTTCCCTCCAATATGCCTCATTCCAGCAGTTCTGAGGAAGATCAGGAAGGACAGAGCCAGAGTGATTATGATAACTCCCTTTTGGCCGAAAAGACCATGGTTCTATTGACGGAGAATGATGTCAGTGACAGAGGTCTAGGACCTTCTATCACAGGGTCCCTCAGAAGTCCGGGCTGCATTTGGCAGCCTGGAATTTGAAAGGTCACTACTAGAAAGAAAAAAATAAGAGGGATACTCAGCAGGGTTAATATCCACCTTACTCAGTAGCAGAAAACCAGTGACTGCAAAAAATTTATGGGAAGATATAGGGAAAAAAAAAAAATTCCTATCTACCTTAGACCCAATACGGGAAGGGGAAGTCCCGATAGTGGCACTACTGGAACTTCTATAGAAAGGTTAGGATTGGGGTTAGTTGTCAGTACCCTCAAAGTACACATCTCAGCCCTGGCAGCCTTTCTCAACTGCAGCCTGACAAACAATAGGTTGGTGGCCAGGTTTATCCGGGCCTATACAGGGGCTGACTCTGTCTCGTCCCCTACTCCTCCTCCTTGCGATCTAAATTTAGTCCTATTATCTCTGACAGAGAAGCTGTTTAAACCACTAAACACAACATCAGATAAAGATTCTAACTTTAAACAGCCTTATTAATGGTGCTCACATCGGCCAGTAGGTTGAGGATTTACTCGCATTATCATCAGACCCTCCCTACACTCAGGCCATGGGCAATAGAGTTGTGTTAAAATTTGATCCAGCATACCTTCCCAAGGTGGTATCAAAATATCATAGGGCTCAGGAGATACTCTTGTGATGTACAATGTCTGTGAGGTATGGGGTTTTGTCCACAAAATATGATGTTTTCTGTTGTAACTTTCCAGAAAGATCCGGCAGATATGACAATCCAGGCTGCTAGCTCTGCAGCTTCATCCCTCCTCCCTTCACACACACACACAGAGCAGTGCCACCCCCCCCTCCTCTACAGCCTGTGTTCGCACTAGTAATAGGAGACCCCCCTGCTGTTACAACCATTTGTTTCCTTCTCTCCTCTTCAGAGCGGGAAAAACTTCTTTGTTTGAAACGAATAAAACTATGAGAGACTATACCATAAGAACCAAATACCCTAGAGATATGAAAATCACATTTTTGTAATCCGGGCGGTCACAGCGTTGCTGCCGTGGTTCTGGCGAAGCGTAATCCTTTCAGAACCTGAGATATGTGTTCCAGCTAAACGGTGTATCAGAACTACTGCATATTTGGTCTTGAATTATTGTACTCAACAAATCACAACCAATGATGCCCTATATATGTCTGTGCGGGCTGCCCCCACGGAGTTATGATTAGTATAAGTTTTCTAGTGTAATTCTAAATCCAAAAGGGAGAGGTGGGATTAACCCAGCATGCATCTCTCCGTGATGTCACATAGCAAGTCTATAAAGCATTTCCTGGACAAAACCAGGGAAGAACAGCTCAAGTCGTCGTGCTAGAAAGACCCAGATGAGCGGAGAAGTGCAGCTCCGCCTCCACCCACCTTAGCCGCATGGTCTGCCTAAGGAACAATATGGAACTGTGAGTGTACTCTCTTTGTTTTCTCCACTTTTATTTTATACCTGTACTGTACATATTTTATGTCTCAATTTTATAGCAACTTTTATCTGTAATCACTGTCCTCTTTCGGAAAATAAATGAAATAATTATTTAGATCTGTCTCTATGCTCTAAGACTCGAACTATACGCCTTTGATAGATAATCGCTACTAATTCAAGGGGTTTGCCACGGACCCTCTTAATTTAACACTGTGAATTAAGTAACCGTGACTGGTGGCAGCGCGTTGTGCACGGCTATTGCGGCTTGCTGGCAGTCTAGAAGGGTCTTATATAGCTGAATAAGGGTCTGCGGCACCAGCATTCATAATTCCCTTACTGCAGAAGCCTAATTGCCGGTTCACAACAGGCAGCCCGTCCGGCGACCAATTATCCTAGGTGCAGTTCCCTGACTGACCTGAGGGTAAGGGGGGCGCCGGAGAGCTGCAAGTTCCAAAGTGGAACTGAGAAAGTGGGATATACATAAATCCCCGCAGTACTTGGAAGATTGATAGCAGTGGTGGGGCATCCAAATTAAACTCCCCCTGCGGCAAATTGTAGAGCGAGATTAGCTTGCTGGATATTTTTGGTCACATGGTGCCAGTGTTGGGATAACTAAGATAAGCCCCACTGCGCCTGTGATAGCCGTGTGCCGGCATTGTGTCACGCCCCTCCGTCCGCTGATACACCGGTGTCAGTGGTGGGATTGTGACATAGTGGTGACACAGGGTCCGCTGTCCGTCGCGTTTTGGTGGCAGCGGGACCCCCGTTAGTGTCGCCCGTAAGTGGACGAACGGCGGTGGGCTGTTCGTCACAACTCTTACCATCTCTTTTGTCCTGACCCTAACTACCAGGAGGAGAGGCTTCTGAGATGTCTCCTGCAGTATTTTAGAGGTAACGAGACCTTGGAGAAAACAGAGGGCCTTATCTGTATCATTCCAAGGGGCAAGGAAGGGCCTTAAAAACCTCTAAGGCTATGTGCACACGCTGCGGATTCACCTGCGGGTTTTTCCGCGCGGATCCGCATTTAAAACCGCAGGTAAAGTGACCGGCGGTTTTCCCCTGCGGTTTGGCACCTGGACAATGGAATAGGTGCCAAACCGCTGCGGAATCCGCAGAAACAATTGACATGCTGCAGTTTGTAAACCGCAGCAAAACCACGCGGAAAAAACGCAGCGTGAGCACAGATGTTTTAAAACCCATAGGGTAACATGGTACTGTACCATGTCAGCGGAACTGCTGCGGTTCCGCAGGGCCAAAAACGTTGCGGAACCGCAGCAGAATCCGCAGCGTGTGCACATAGCCTAAACAGACTATAGCTAGATGAGTAATAAAGACCATCATACCAGCATATAGCGGTACAGACAGGGCTATTCCAGAAGGTATAAAAGCCCACTCCACGAGGGCCATGACGACGGTCTGGACTGAACAGAGCAGACGCTCCCATAGACCAAATCTGTAAGGCGGCCTCTTGGTCGCTCCGCCTACCTTTGTCAGTCATTATAGGTTAGACCTATTTGCTACCTCTGATCTCACATTCAGGAGAAGTGTTACAAGCAGTGATCCCTCCCTAAGAGAATACAAATCTCTAACTCTCTGGTGGTACCATCATATAGAATGGAAAAACACGGGTATTACATACCTGGTAATGTGATTTTTCATGATACATGATGGCACCCTTATATTCCCTCCCTATTGATCACGTCATTAGTGGGATGCATTATTAGCATTATACACTCCCTTGGATGTTGGAAGTTTAGTAGTGTAAAGGATGTATTATTTATATGTACACTAACCTGCGGAGTTCCTCTCGTGCTCTGTAAAACAACTGATGCGGAGAGGAGCCGCCCCTTTTATCTTGAAGGTTTCCTGTCCTTGTTGGGCGGATCCCCTCTTGTAGTGCCGTCATGTCTCATGAAAAAAAACACATTACCAGGTATGTAATACCCGTGTTTTAAATTGATAGAGCAGCGATTCTGCACACAACGATACCAAATGTGTGTATATTTGATTTTTTTTATTGCTTTAATTTTCAATAGGGTGAAAGGGGCATGATTTGAACTTTTATATTCTTATTTTTTGAATATTTTTAAAAACATTTTGTTTTACTTTTCGCATGTTTGAATAGTCACCATGGGAGACAAGAAGAGAAGCTGCAGTACTTTGATTGCCTCTGCGACACTTAGGCGATGATCAAATCGCCTGGGGAGTAGCAGAAATGCTCGATTGCCATGAGCGTCAACCATAGCAGTCTGGCAATAACAGCCTCAGAGGTCTACTGCAGTCCTCTAGTTGTCATGCCAACCCATCGGTGACCCAAGATTATGTGACGGGGTCACTGATGGGCAGGATTTGTGACACGGTTCCTCTAAGAACGAGTTAAATGCCGCTGTCAAAGATTGACAGCGGCATTTAACTAGTTAACAGCCACATGTGGATCGCAATTCCACTCGTGGCTGTTGCATGCACATGACAGCAGTATAGATTAGCTGTCATTTGCCCGGAAAAATGGGGTCTCAGCATCGGAGTGCGCACTAAACAGGGGGAGTCCGGACACGTGCGTATTATTACGTCACATGTCGGAAAGGGGTTAATGACCTACTTGATGAGATTTAGAGGCAAGTGTCAGTCTTTGCTGATGACACCAAACTATGTAAGTAATAACTATGTAATAATATAAATAAATAATAATAAATAATGTAAGGACATTGAAATCTGATCTTGACATCACAATATTGCCAAATGATCTGGATAAGCACTTGCAAAATGTGATTTAATGTATAATAATGTAGAGTAATATACGAATGGAGTAATGCTATTGTTGCATGCACATTAACCCCTTCACACCATAGCCCCTTTTCGTTCTTGCGTTTCAGTTTTTCACTTCCCTTCCTCCCAGAGCAATAACTTTTTCCATCAATACGGCAGTGTGAGAGCTTGATTTTTGCGGAACAAGTTTTACTTTTGAACAACAGCATTGGTTTTACCATGTCGTGTACTCGAAAACAGGTAAAGAATTCTAAGTGTGGTTAAATTGCAAAAAAAAAGTGCAATTTCACTAATGTTTTTTACATTTTTTTTTTGAGTGTTCAGCAAATGCTAAAACTGACAGGCCATTATAATTCTCCAGGTCATTACGAGTTCGTAGATACCAAACATGTTTAGTTTGTTTTTTTTATTTAAATGCTGTAGAAAAAATCCAAAGTTTAAAAAAAAACAAAACAAAGTGTCATTTTCCGAGACCTGTAGTGTCTTTATTTTTCATGATCTCGGGTTGGGTGAGGGCTTATTGTTTGCATGCTGAGCTGATGTTTTTAATTATACCATTTTGGTGTGGATATGATCTATTGATCACCCGTTATTGCATTTTAATGTAATGTTGCAGCGACCAAGAAAAAAGTAGTTCTGGCATTTTTACTTTTTTTTTTTGCTACGCCGTTTACCGATCGGATTAATTCTTTATATAGCTTGATAGATCGGGTGATTCTCAACGCATATTTTTTTTTTTTTTATTTATTCTTTTATTTTGAATGAGGCGAAAGGGAGGTGATTTAAACTTTTTTTTTTTTTTTTTTTTTTAACTTTTAATATTTTTAAAAACATTATTTTTTTACTTTGTACATGCTTCAATAATCTCCATGGGAGACTAGAAGCTGTCTATGTCCGATCGCCTCTGCTACACACAGGCGGTGATCAGATCACCTGTGTGTAAGAGAAAAACCGGATTACTCACCGGTAATACTCTTTTAAAGAGTCCACAACAGCACCCACTGAGAGAGGGGATCCGCCCCTAGGAACAGGAAACCTACAGAGAGATAAAAGGGGCGGTCCCCCTCGCTCCCTCAGTTGGATTACAGAGAATGAGAGGAACCGCCACACAAGCTTTAGTTAATTTGCTCCGTAGGCCATTTAAAGTACATATATATTTATATCTTTTGCTATATAACGTCACATATCTTTTTACAGTTTTATCCTTCACTCACCAGTGAACCACGTATAAATCCAGTTTTTTCTCTTCGCCACGACAGCACCCACTGAGAGATTTCCAGAGACAATCACCTGGGAGGGACCACCGTGTTAAGGACTGATCTACCAAGGACTAAGTCAGCCGAGGAAGATAAATCTAGTCTGTAGTGACGAAGGTAGAAGGCGAAGACCAGGTTGCGGCCTTACATATTAATTCAATGGGGACATCCGCTCTTTCAGCCCAGGAGGAAGATACGGCTCGTGCGGAATGTGCCCTCCCGCCCTGCGGTGGGTCTTCCCCTTTGCTGAATATGCCAATGTAATCGCCTCTCTGATCCATCGAGACAGCGTGCTTCTCGTGACTCTAGACCCCTTCTTGTTACCCTGGAAAGAGACAAAAAGAGCCCTGGTCTGCCTCAAGGGCTTAGTCCTATCTATATTAGACTAAGACAGCCCCCTTTACGTCTAGGCAATGATATCTTTCCTCCTCTGGTGTTGCCGTGCTATCATAAAAAGAGGGATGGTAGATTTCTTGGGATCTATGGAATCTAGCAGCCCTTTTAGACAGATAGGATGGGTCCATCTTTGACACTATTCTGTCCTGAAATATTGCCAGGAAAGGGGATATACTGAAAGGGCCTGGAGAACACGCATTCTCCTTGCTGATACTAAAGCTACCAATAAGGCAGCTGTTACTGAAACGCACTTTATTGAGGCAGAGTGTATGAGCTCGAATGGGCCCTGTGTGAAAGCATCTAGGACTAAGCTAAGGTCCCAAGGCGGTCCTTGTGGAATATGAACCAAGTTTGCTCGCTGGCAAGCAGAAATAAATCAAGCTACCCATTTGTTGCCCGCAACATCATAATTATACAAGGCCCCCAGAGCCGAAACTTGGACTTTTAGAGTGTTAACTGCAAGCCCGAACTCACGCCCCTTCTGCAGGAGCTCTAAGATAGCAGGGATAGGACCCCTACTGGAAAGGCCTGCTGAATGGAAAGTTAAAATGTTTTTCCCCCCCCTTGGTGTAGATTTTGGTTGTGGCTTCTTTGCTACTATGCAAGAAGGTACCAATTAAGTTATACGAGAATACCCTTAGCTTCAGTAACTGCATCTCAAATTCCATTCTGTGAGGCGTAGACCTTTGACCTGAGGGTGATAACAGGGTCCTTGTGAGAGTAGGTCCCGATCCAGAGGGAGAATCCATGGTTCGGAAATTGACATGGCTCTCAGCCATGAAACCCATAGCCCACTGGGCCAAAACGGGGCTATTAAGATGACTCTCGCTCCTTCTAACCTTATCTTCCTGATGACAGTCGGTGACAGTAACCTCGGAGGGTCTGGTGAAACGTCCAAGGGGTTTGAAGGGCGTCGAGTACATCCAGATTGTCTGTTCTGTACAGTGAAGCGAACCTTTCGACACGCCTGTTAGACCTGTTCGCTATAAGGGCCATCTCCGGCATGCCCCACATAGCCGCTATCATCCTGAAGATGCGCCGGCTGAGCACCCATTCCCCTTGATGTAGGGTATGGCGGCTGAGAAGGTCTGCTCTGGAGTTGTCCACTCCTCTGACATGGAGAACAGACAGGGACAGGCTGTGAAGTTGTCTATTACCCTGATGAGGAGGGCCAATAGGGACAACAGGTGTGTTTTGGCCCTCTGTAGAATTCTCTCCGCAGTAGATATCAGAGTTCTTGACCGTGTTCCTCCTTGTACTATGAAGGTACTATACAGTACCATGAAGTAATATGAGGCCATATCAAGTACCATGAAGCCATATGAAGAACCATGAAGTACTAAGAAGCTCTATGAAGTACCATTAAGTACCATGATGCAATATGAAGCACTATGAAGGTACTATAAAGTACCATGAAGCACCGTATATACTCGAATATAAGCCGAGATTTTCAGCCCATTTTTTGGGGCTGAAAGTCCCCTCCCCCCCTCTTGGCTTATATTCGAGTCATGTACGCCAGGGGGTCGGAGGGGGAGGGGGTGTCAGGTCATACTTACCCCTCCTGGTGCGGTCTCTGCTGCCCCCCGGTCTCCCTTCCTTCAGCGGTCACACGGTACCGCTCATTAAACTCATGAATATGCGCATATTCATGAGTTTAATGAGCGGTACCACATGACCGCTGAAGGCAGGAAGGGAGACAGTGGGAGAACGGAGCTGTAGAGACGGCGTCCATCGCTGCTTGCTACTGTCTGATGTGTCCTCTGTCAGTGACATTCACGCAGCAGAGGGCGCGGTGACGTGGTTAGTGCGCGCCGTGCCCTCTGCTGCCTGAACGTCACTGACAGATGACGTGGCAGATAGAGGTGAGCAGCGATGGGTGACGGGTCCTGAGCCAGCAGCGACACCGGCACCTGACACCCAGCGACGGAGAGGTATGTAATTTTTTTATTTTTTATTTGCAGCGGCAGCATATGGGGGCATAATGTATGGAGCATCTTATGGGGGCAGCATATGGGGGCATGATATATGGAGCATCATATGGGGCCATAACCTTTATGGAGCAGCATATGGGGCATATTATTCTATGGAGCATCTTATGTGGCCATTATTAACCTTTGTGCAGCATTATATGGGGTGTATTTTGTATGGAGCATCTTATGGGGCCCATCATGAACTGTATGGTGCATTATATGGGGCTCCTGATTCAATGTGGCTATTCAAAAACATTTATCCTACTGATGTCTCAATTTCACTTTTATTGGTATCTATTTTTAATTTTGAAATTTACCAGTAGCTGCTGCGTTTTCCACCCCAGGCTTATACTTGAGTAAATAAGTTTTCCCAGTTTTTTGTGGCAAAATTGGCAAAATTGTATATACTCGAGTATATACAGTAATATGAAGTACTATGAAGCAATGTGAAGTACTATGATGCAATATGAAGTACTATGATGCTATACTAAGTATGATGTAGTACTATGAAGTACCATGAAGCAATATGAAGTATATGACATACTATGACATACTGTGACATACTATGAAGCAATATGAAGTTCAAAGATGCAATAAGAAGTACCATGAAGTACTATGAGGCAATGTGACACTATGAAGTACTATGACCTACTATGATGCAACAAGTACTATGAAGTACTATGACATAAGACGTACTATGATGTCCCATGAAGTACCATGAAGCAATATGATGCACTATGACATACTATGATGCAAATATGATGCAACAAGAAGTACTATGACGTACTATGACATACGATGACATATCATGAAGTACCATGACGTACCATGAAGCACTATGAAGTACTACAACATACTATGATGCAACAAGATGCAATAGGAAGTACTATGAAGCAGGGCTGTGGAGTCGGTAAGCCAAACCTGCGACTCCAACTCCTCAATTTCCCTTACACCGACTCCCACATATATTGCTAATATTTAAGTGAAAAATGTATTGTAGTACAATGTGAACATCAGACATTTAATCATTTTTAAGATACAATAATCAAGATATTTAGATAGAATATATATTTATTGGAATACAACTTTAGAACACAAAAAAACTAATAAATTGTAGATATGTAATATCGATTATATATACACACACAATATGTATATATGTAATCTATATATCACTATGTAATAAACTATGTAAGTGGCAAAAACCAGTTTTCAACAAAAACATACTAAATAACATTTGTGCAGTCTACGAATTTGTTCTAAGAAATGGAATTGCCTCCATCAGATCCTCCTTCATAGAAGACCTCAAATCAGACCTAATAATTTTAAGGCCAGAGAACAACCTCTCTACACTAACTTGGGTTGGAGGCAAAGCCGTAACACCATGGGCAACATCACTAACAATTTCCGGGTATAAAGGAATTGCCTCATACACAGTCAGTATTGATGAACGGTTGAATTTTTCTATTTCATTGAGAGCAAGTGAAACATTTTGCTGAAATATGGTCAATCTGCTTGCTATAGGAGACGGAGTGAAATCTTTTTCCTTGCGTCAACGCTTTGCCTGCTCCATGTCATCCAAATACTTGTCAAAGTCAAACTCCTCATCTGATGAGGATGAAGATATGGCAGCAGCAGCACTGTCAGGACACAAGTCCTCCCTCTTGCGCCTGGCAGTCCTCCTGTAGGCCACCGCATCCTAACTGCTACCTCAGTCAGAGCTTCTTTTCCTTTAGTAAGCTGTTGATCATCAAGCAGTATAGCTTGTAATTTTTTAGTCACGGTAAATGGGTGATCAAGCAATTCCTTCAATTCAGCCACCTGTGTCCATTAACCTTCATATCTATAAGAAACGGTTTTAGTTCAAGCAATTGCTCAATCATTAAATAAGTGCTGCCCCACCGAGTGGCTTGATCGACAATTGTCCCTTTCCCAGCACGTCTCTTGAAGATGGAATCAATTTTAGGGGTTCTGGTGGCAATAACCAATTTCCTCACTTTTCCAATCAGATTTCCAGCATGTCCTTCTTGCAGACTATCTCTTATTGCCAATTGCAGCGTGTGCACAACTTTCTCACTTTCTCCAGCTCGGGGCCCAGGAATCAGATCCTGTGCACCCCTCCCCCTCCTTTCTCTGGTGAGGACGGCAGAAGACTGGACAGAGGGGAGATTGCCCCCTGCAGTATAGAGCTGATGCAGGACAGGAGCACTGCAGCATACGAGTTTTGATAGGTGCGTGCCCCTGCTTCTGGGGGGGCAGCTGCCCCCCCCCCCCCCCCCCCCCGCTGGCTACGGCCATGATTCACACACCGCGTTTTTGCGGATCAGTTTTTTGCAGTAAAATGCAGTGATTCTGGGCATCCCAGCAAAGTCAGTGGGTTTCAAGATATGACATTCAGACACATTGTTTTGTGAGGATCCGTTTTGGGGATGAATGAGGATGTCAGTTTGTGTTGAGTTTTTCTAATCTGCTTTTGCTATTGAAAACATCTATGAGCTCAAAAACCTTTCAGGTGATGCGGTTTTTTAAAAAGCTTATCTGCTTTTGCAGATGAAAAACGTATCCTTAAAAAACACAGCAAAAAACACTGTGAATGTAACCTTAGATCAGGAATAGAACAGCCATTTATAGGACATTTAATAACTTTCCCAAATTTCTATGAAAAAATATTCAGCACATTTTGCATTGAACTACTGTACCCAATTATATATTTTAGGAGTCGGTCCATTTTATACCGACTCCACCAAAATGAGCACCGACTCAGACTCCACGTCTCCGACTCCACAGCCCTGCTTGGGGGGACACCTGGGGGTGGAAAAAACACAGGAACAGATTGTAAAGAGGTTCTATTGGCCTGGGTGTCACCGGGAAATAGCAAACTATTGCAGGTCCTGCCCGACATGTCAGTTAACTGCCCCCACATCTCATTTTCGGAACCCTCTTCTGCCACTGCCCATTATAGAGGTGCCATTTGAGAGAATTGCCATGGACTTAGTCAGCCCCTATGTTAAATCAGCTCGGGGCCATCAGTATATATTAGTCATCCAGGACTAAGCCACACGCTATCCGGAGGCCATTCCTCTGAGAAACTCCTCCGCGTAGAGTATAGCCCGCGAGCTGGTCCATGTGTTTTACCGGACGGGTTTGCCAAAGGAGATCCTCACCGACCAGGGGACACCTTTTATGAGCAAGGTGATGAGGGAATTGTGCAGTCTTGTAAATCTCCCCAGTTGAGGACTTCAGTGTACCATCCGCAGTCAGATGGCCTTGTTGAGAGATTTAACAAGACACTGAAGAGCATGCGGAGAAAAGTCATAGAGAAAGATGGTAGAGACTGGGATTGTCTCTTACCGTATTTGCTGTTGTCTAACCGTGAAGTCCCCCAGGCCTCCACGGGGTTATCGCCCTTCGAGCTTCTGTACGGCCAACATCCGCGAGGTCTCCTAGATATAGCCAAGGAAATTTGGGAAGCCGAAGTCACGCCCCACAGAAGCATCATTGAGCATGTGGCACGGATGCAGCAGAGGGTTGCGAAGGTGATGCCCATTGTTAAAGAACATCTCCGCCAGGCACAAGAGGCTCAGGCCAGGGTCTACAACTAGTCAGCCACAGTGAGGCAGTTCAATCCGGGAGACCGAGTTCTCGTGCTAATCCCGACGGTGGAGAGTAAGTTCTTGGCCAAGTGGCAAGGGCAGTATGAGGTGGTGGTGAAGCTGGGAGACGTTAACTACAAGGTGGTGGAGCACGAAGTTCTGACCGAGTCACATGTGCGGGTGAACGTGAAACCGTATCGTATTCCTGAGGCCCGGCGAGAGGTAATCTCCAAGGAGGTGCAGCGTATGTTGAAGCTCGGGTTCACTGAGGAATCCAAGAGCGGCTGGTCGAGTCCGATTGTCTTGGTCCCAAAACCTGATGGTGAATGGAGGTTCTGCAATGATTACCGGAAGCTGAATGAGATCTCCAAGTTCGACGCTTATCCCATGCCATGTGTTGATGAGCTCGAGAGACTTGGACCTGCCAGGTACATAACCACCTTGGATCTGACTAAGGAATACTGGCAGATCCCCATGGCACAGTTAGCCAAGGAGAAGTCAGCATTCTCCACAACAGACGGGTGCTTCCAGTATGTCCGGATGCCATTTGGCCTGCAGGGAGCTTTGGCAACCTTCCAGAGGGCTATGGATAGAATCCTTGCACCTGATAAGCTATGCTCTGCTGCGTACCTAGATGATATCGTCATCTTTACCCCGGACTGGGAGCCTCACCTGGAAAAGGTCCAAGCAGTGTTTGACGCTCTAAGGGAGGCGGGGTTTACAATAAACCCGAAAAAGTTCAAAACGTGGCCGAGATCTCTGTCAAAGAAGCAAGTTAATGAGAAAATGGGAACGGTCTTAGGAGCGCAGGAAAGACTCAGACAAGAGATGGGTGGGTTTAAACCACAACACGTTTCGACGGAGGATCCGTCTTCATCAGGTGATGAAGACCGATCCTCCGTTGAAACGCCTTGTGGTTTAAACCCACCCATCTCTTGTCTGAGTCTCGTTCCTGCGCTCCTAAGACCGTTCCCATTTTCTCATTTCTCCTATCCTCCATTGGAGGTTATCGGCTGGTGCTGCGGTGGAGACCTGAGATCTTTGTCTACCCCTGGGTTGCTTCGTAAGCGCTCCTCTATGACCGCTTATCACTGACTCTTAAAGAAGCAAGTTAAAGCCTTCCTGGGGATCGTGGGATATTACAGGAGGTTCATCCCAAGCTTCGCCACAATGGTTACACTTTAACTGATCTGCTTAAGGGGACAAAGTCAGTGATGGTCAGATGGTCCAAAGAGGCAGAGTCAGCCTTCCAAGAAATGAAGGGAGCTCTTTGTAAGCAACCCGTTTTCGTGGCCCCAGACTTTAAACGTGAATTTGACCTCCAGACAGATGACTCAGATGTCAGGGTAGGAACAGTCCTTTCCCAAGAGATATGTGGGGAGGAGCATCCTGTTCTCTACTTGAGTAGGAAGTTGACTTCTTGTGAGAAAAATTACTCAGTTGTAGAGAAGGAGTGTTTGGCCATAAACTGGGCAGTGGATACATTACGGTACTACCTGGTGGTACGGAAGTTTAGATTAAAATCCGACCATGCCCCACTCAGATGGATTGGAGAAACGAAGGGTAAGAATGCTAGAGTCACCCGCTGGTTCTTAGCCCTACAAGACTTCAGCTTCCATATAGAGCATAGGACCGGGAAGCAACATGGAAGTGTCGATGCCCTCTCCAGAATCCCCTGCCTGCTAGGTGAATGTGCCAAGCCTCATGGCTTTAGGCAGAGGGGGGAGGTATGTGGCAGGGCTAAGGGTCATATAATCGATGGGAGATGTGTGTCTCATAGGTGGCTTGTCTCCTTAATATAAGGCATAACAGATATTATTGTTTTTTGGCAGGACCTGTGGTGAGGTCACAGTCACGTGACCAGTCAGCTGCTGGGTTCGTGGGTGTGGCTACACCCTTATAATGTGGCCTGCTCCTGAACCAGAGAGCTGTATGTGAGGTATACGCCTCCTGTGTGCGCTGAGGCTCGCAGACGGAGCCTGAAGGAAAGGACATTTGATGTTACTTTGTCTCCTGAATTGAAGGCTGCTTATTTTGGCGACGTGCAGTTTGGCTTATGACGCAATAACCCGCATGAACTTTAAAGGAACCTGCCTCCTGACTGTCTCCCGTTGCACCTAAGCAAGTAGAATCCCTACACCCCATACATATTATAAATGTGCACCCATTCCTATTAATGCCTTTCATGTGGCACTAAAATGTGTTTAGCCTTGTTCAACCTAATAATGAACCGCTATATTTGTCAACCAGCAAAAGGTAAAGCAGACAGCTGTGGGCAAATAACAGGCTGAGTACATCCATGGTTTATTATCAAATACCAACTCGCAGTCACCCCAGAAATGGTGCATCACGTTAGATGGTAATTAATGTAATGGTAGTTAATATCAGCTGTGAGTTCTCAAAAATAACAGCTGGCATCAAGCCCTTGAGTTTGTAATGGAGAGGTGTCAAACAGACAGCCCCATTATTAACAGTAATCAAAAATAAAAAAAAACAAATACAAAAATACTTTGGAAAAAAAAACACTCCTTATTTTACATTAGTTCTTGTAAGCCAGGTTTCTTTTCAAAGGAAAGGTAGAAAATAGAAATACGAAATACGTCATCACTTCTGCATATTTCACCCACTCCTGGTCTTGACTTACAAATATTCATGTAAGGCTGGTTTCACATTAGCGTTTTTTTGCGCAACGCATCGTGCGCGTCCATGCGCACCTATCTTTAACATGGCGTGCCCATGGTCTAGCGTTTGCACGCGTTCGTATGAGTTTTCGTGTGCATGAGTTGTTTTAAGGTGTGCACCTAGGCGCTCCAGACGCAACCTGTTGCATTATTGGGTACGTTTAATGGCGTAAAAAAAACGCTTGCGCACGGAATGCGAAAGAATAACGCATTACAGTCTATGGGAACGCAGGCGTGCGCATGGACATGCGTACACCTGCATTTGCAAACGCATGCGTTTTAAGAGTTAACATGGATAGAAACTGGTTAAAACGCATGCACCTTAAAGACGCAAACGCATGCAAAACGCATAAAGCGTGTTTTGCATGCGTTTCTATTGCGCACGAAGAGCTGCGCTAAAGAAACGCTAATATGAAAGTAGCCTAAAATATTGAACAACTACTGAACGTGGACTTATACTGATATGCGACTATTAAATTCTGACACTGGCAGGGTCGCAGGGTCTAAGTAGATAAAAAGGTGGCAAATCTGTACACATTTACTTCTGCTCTCAGCAAAAAATTGGATACAATTTTAACAGGAAAACATAAGTATAAACATGTAAAACAAAACACAGACATAAACCTTACTTGTTACTCTGCTGTACGGTACCTCTCTTCGGAGATACTTCAGTTGCGGATATAGTAACCGACCGTCATTATAATTAGGTCTTTCCTTTGACGCGAGACGAGCACTGCGTCTTAATTCAAATGGGCCTCTGTCTGTTGGACTGAGCACAGAAACATCACGTAAAGAAGCGTTATCATGCAAAATTGGGAAATTGAGACTAATACACACTTACTGGTAATTATGTAACGTCAGTCTACAAGCAAGCGACATCTATATATATAAAAAGGAGTATGTATGTGTTTATCAGCCACGCCCACTCCACATAGCTCCACCCAATCACTATGTGCCCACGTTGAAGATATTCTGCGGAAATGTCCACAGCATTTCCGCAACTCCCCACCACGTTCGCATGCGTTTTCCCACAAAACACTAGCGTATTGCAAGGGTTTTTAGCTTCCAGAATGCTAGAGCTTTTCCAAGCGATTTGAAGCATCGCTTGGAAAAGTGATGACAGGTTGGTCACACTTGGCTTGACAAGTGTGTGTGAACAACTTTTTACTATTAATCCTGACTATGCAGAATCAATAGTAAGAGATAGAATGTTAAAAATAATTTTAAAAAAATTATAATAGATATACTTACCCTCTGACTGCCCCCGGAGTCCTCAGCGGCGCTCCAGGTACGTTCCGTTCCCAGGGATGAATTACGCAAACGGCCTTTGTGACGTCACGGTCGCGTGAGTGTGACGTCACGGTCGCGTGAGTGCGACGTCATCTGGGGTGATTCGCGCAATGCATCCCTGGGAATGGAACTTGCCGGCAGCGCCAATGAGGACCGGGAGGGCTCCAGGGACCGTTCGAGGGTAAGCATATCTCTATTTTTTATTTTAATTCTATTACAGGAATATGGTGCTCAGGGCATGGAGGAGGGTCTCCTTTCCTCCAGACCCTGGGTACCATCCGCACAAAGCGCTCACTTTACGCATGGTGGGCATAGCCACATGGGTAAAGTGAGCATTTCAATGCAATCCTATGGCCACGATTCCGCAAAAACAATGGACATGCTGCGGATTTTACCGCTATGCGATTCCGCAGCGGTAAAATCCACAGCATCGACACAGCAACTGCAGAATCCCATAGGATTGCATAGGGATTGGTTTTTAAAGCAAAAACGCGGCGGAAACGCTAAAAAAAAAAAAGCAACGTGGGCACATAGCCTAAAAGAAGCTGAACTGTGATTGGTTGGTATGAGCAACAGTTTAACTTGTAGACAGTTGTGGTAACTGAGGCCTATTATTCTTATCATTTCTATGGTGTTATCGTCCTTCTTTAAAGCTGGAAATAATATATTACAGTGCCGACACAGATCAGCCTCTGACACAGACTGCAGGGGGAGCCCAGGCTCACACAGGATAGGATTAGATATACGGCTCAGCAGACGGTGTCATACAGGATAGGATTAGATACACAGCTCAGCAGTCAGTATCACACAGGATAGGATTAGATACATGGCTCAGCAGTCAGTATCACACAGGATAAGATTAGATACACAGCTCAGCAGACAGTATAACGCAGGATAGTATTAAATACACGGCTCAGCAGACAGTATCACACAGGATAGGATTAGATACACAGCTCAGCAACAAGATGTGCCAAAGGAGAGGACATTTTCGTTCCAAGAATTCCACTCATTTCATCTGGTTTGCCTTATGATTTTAAATGCCTCCAGATTACAGTTTGACTAGCATTTGCGATGTCCATTAACAAGGCTAAGGGACAGTCCATGAAAGTAGCAAGGATCGATTTACAGTCTCCATGCTTTTCTCATGTTCAACTTTACGTGACCTGTTCAAGAGTTGGAACTGCCAAAAATCTGTCCCGTGTTTGCACCGAAAGGAAAAATCAAAAATGTTAATCAAAAGGCTCTTGAATGTGTTGAAAATAAAATACTATCAATACTTAGGTAATCATTTAGTTAATTTGTGTTGCAAATGTTGAATATATGATGTGAAATGTTTTTGTGTGCAATATACTCATTATAATTTGTTATCACTAACCACAGTTAGTTACTATGACCGGGCAACGCCGGGCTCTTCAGCTAGTTCTAAATAAATCTTAAATCACACGGCACCATGAAAATTCTCTGCAATCTATGAACAGCTTAATATAGTTTTGTGAAGGGTTAATACTAAAATCAGAGCTTAAGTTTCACTTCTCCATTTCTTTGTAAGGTTTCGTTTCTTAGTTTTGTTGTTGTAAGATAAATTTTCATAATTGGCATGGGTTGTCATGAAGCCAGACTGTTTCTATCAGGTGCAAGATAAGGAGCTGGGTGTGTGTGTGTGTGTGTGTGTGTGTGTGTGTATTGCTCTGAATAAGCCATTATACTACTTTCTACGCTATCTACGTACGGACATATATGTAGTTTCCGGTTTTCTTGCAATATTATTGGCTTATAAAGTGAAATGATGCTATTGGTACTTGAGAACCTTGCATAATTAAGCAAAAGATTATAGAAGATGTGACTAAAATAAAGGGGTTTAGTGATCTGCCTCGATCCTCCCGTACAGAGACCCCCGTCTCCGTGTGGTCATTTCAGTTGCTAGCAACACTGGAATAATTTGGAAATCACTGGCTCAACCGTGAAGGGTTAATTTAGCCCTCCCAAAATAGCTACCTCGACAGTTTTATGAGACAAGGTTCAGTACAAGGGAACATTCACACATAGCAGAAATCCAGCATATTTTCCATCAAGATTTGAAGGCAGAAAAATGGTAACGGAATACAGGTGCAGGAAGTGAAATTGGCAAACATCTCCTAATGAAACAAATGTGCAGAATTCTGTGACTGCTATCACACGGAAACAAATACAACCACACTGAGCACGCTAAGGTATAGGTGACTATTGAATATATTAATTCCAAACCACCACTACACATACTATACACATCTTTTATTAATGATACTCCTGATGAACATTCTGATGAAGGATAAACACACTGAGTTGGCTAACACAGTCAAAGCTAACGGACAATCCTCTATACTCCTCCTTCTAGACCTGTCCTCTGCTTTTTGACACAGTTGATCACTGCCTCCTAATACAGATCCTCTCCTCCTTTGGCATCAAAGACCTCGCCCTATCCTGAATCTCCTCATACCTTTGCAACCGCACAATCAGCGTCTCCCACTCCCACACTACCTCCTCATCCTACCACCCTCTCTCTGTTGGGAGTCCCCCAAGGCTCTGTTATAGGACCCCTACTCTTCTCAATCTATACACTTGGCCTGGGACAACTCATAAAAGTCCCATGGATTCCAGTACCACCTTTATACCGATGATACTGAGATCTACTTCTCTGGCCCAGACGTCACTTCTCTGCTCTCCAGAATCCCGGAGTGTCTATCAGCCATATCCTCCTTCTCCTCTCGCTTCCTCAAACTCAATGTGGACAAATCTGAACTGATCATCTTTCCCATCTCACAGATCTTCCTTACCCGACCTATCTATAACAATTGACAACATCACGCTTTGCCCTGTACCAGAGGTCCACTGCCTGGGAGTAACCCTTGACTCTGCCCTGTCCTTCAAACCGCACATCCAAGCTCTTTCCACCTCCTGTCGTCTCCAGCTCAAAAATATTTCCAGAGTCTGTCCCTTCCTCAACCATCACTCTACTAAAATGCTTGTGCATGCCCTCATCATCTCCCGCCTCGACTATTGCAACATCCTTTTCTGTGGCCTCCCTGCTAACACCCTCGCACCTCTCCAGTCCATCCTTAACTCTGCTGCCCGACTAATTCATCTCTCTCCTAGCTACTCCTCCGCTTCTCCCCTCTGAAAATCTCTCCACTGGCTCCCATTCCCTCAGCATATCCAATTCAAATTACTAATACTGACGTACAAGGCCATCTATAACCTGTCGCCTCCATATATCTCTGAACTAATCTCCCGATATCTTTCCTCACGTAATCTCCGGTCCTCCCAAGGCCTCCTCCTCTCCTCCACACTTATTCACTCCTCACCCAACCGCCTCCAAGACCTCCCAAATATCCCCCATCCTCTGGAATTCTTTGCCCCAACACGTCCGACTATCAACCACACATGGATCCTTCAGACGGAACCTGAAAGGGTGTGTGCACACATTGCGGATTCTGCTGCGGATTTTTCCCGCACAGATTTGTCCAAATCCGCAGGTCAAAAGACCTGCGGTTTATCAGCGGATTTAGTGCGGTTTAGCGTGCAGTTTTCCCCTGTGGTTTGACACCTGTCATGGAATCCACACAAAGGATTGACATGCTGCAGTTTTGAAACCGCAGCAAATCCGCAACGTGTGCACTGCGTTTTTATTTTTACATAGACTAAAATGGTACTGTATAATACAGCAGAAACTACTGCGGATCCGCAGGGCCAAATCCGCTGCGGATCCGCAGCAGAATCCGCAACGTGTACACACACCCGAAAACCTATTTCTTCAGGAAAGCTTACAGTCTGCAATGATGCCCGCTGCCTCTTCGCCCCTACTGGAGCTACTGCCTCACCATCACTGGCGCTGCTGCAACCTCCCAACCTACTGTCTCCTTCCCCACCATCCTGTAGAATGTAAGCCCGAAAAGGAAGGGTCCTCTCTCCCCTCTATATCAGTCTGTGATTGTAAGTTTGTTTACTGTAAGTGATATCTGTAATTTGTATGTAACCCCTTCTCATGTACAGCAACATGGGACCAATGGTGCTTTATAAATAGATAATTGTGTTGGTTTATTAATATTTATGAAGTATTTTATTACTGTACATGGCAATGTTTCACAGTTTAAGAAAAGCTATAGCAGCTCACCATTGGTGGAAACTCCCTGTGAGTATCAGTGTTGGATCCACAAGATCACATCTCTGCCAGACGTCAGTTATACTTGCAAGAAAGGTACGCATGCAGCTTCAGTCCATAAAATCCATAAAGTTTTATTGTTTCTTTTAAAACACAGCAAGCACTACAGCATACACCTCAGCATAGGTGTGTCAGGAAAACGACACTTGTATAATATTTGATTGACTTACAAAAGGGATTGTTCGTATCATAAATATAACTTTCTTCCTATCGGGCCATGACTACGATCGCTATTGGAGGAGAAAATTTAGCCCCCATAGAAACACCACTTTTTAAAAAAAAAAAAAAAAAAAATTCCAATAAACATTTAACAGTTGTAGGTTACCATGAAAAAGTAAATAAACTATTTTTCTGACAATAAGACGCACTTGATTCCTCCAAAATTTTGGAGGAAATTGGGAGGTGCGTATTTTATAGTCTGGATGTACCTGCTGTGGATGGTGGACAGCGGCGGACGAGCAGGTCGCAGAAGTCGGCGGCTGCAGCTGACGCCTGTGTCTACCGTTTAACCCCTTCATGACCCAGCCTATTTTGACCTTAATGACCTGGCCATTTTTTGCAATTCTGACCAGTGTCCCTTTATGAGGTAATAACTCTGGAACGCTTCAACGCATCCTAGCGATTCTGAGACTGTTTTTTTGTGACATATTGGGCTTCATGTTAGTGGTAAATTTAGATCGATAATTTTTGCGTTTATTTGTGAAAAAAATCAGAAATTTGGCGAAAATTTTGAAAATTTCAAATTTTTAATTTTTATTCTGTTAAACTAGAGAGTTATGTGACACAAAATAGTTACTAAATAACATTTCCCACATGTCTACTTTACATCAGCACAATTTTGGAAGCAAAATATTTTTTTGTTAGGAAGTTATAAGGGTTAAAAGTTGACCAGTGATTTCTCATTTTTACAACAAAATTTAAAAAACCATTTTTTTTAGGGACCACCTCACATTTGAAGTCACTTTGAGGGGTCTATATGGCAGAAAATACCCAAAAGTGACAGCATTCTAAAAACTGCACCCCTCAAGCTACTCAAAACTACATTCAAGAAGATTATTAACCCTTTAGGTGTTTCACAGGAACTAAAGCAACATGGAAGGAAAAAAGGACATTTTAATTTTTCCAACAAAAATTTTCTTTCAGCATCAATTTTTTCATTTTCACATGGGCAACGGGATAAAATGGATCCTAAAATTTGTTGGGCAATTTCCCCTGAGTACACCGATACCTCATATGTGGTCAAAAACCACTGTTTGGGCGCACGGCAGGGCTCAGAAGGGAAGGAGTGCCATTTGACATTTTTGAATGGAAAATATGCTGGAATATTTAGCGCTTGCCATGTCGCGTTTGGAGAGTGGCTGTGTGCCTAAACACTGGAGCTCCCCCACAAGTGACCCCATTTTGGAAACTAGACCCCCCAAGGAACTTATCTAGATGCATAGTGATCACTTTGAACCCCCAAGGTGGCTTCTCAAATTGATCCGTAAAAAAAAAAAAAAAAAAAAAGTTTTTTTCACAAAAATTATCTTTTAGCCTCAGTTTTTTCATTTTCACATGGGCAACAGGATAAAATGGATCCTAAAATTTGTTGGGCAATTTCTCCTGAGTACACCGATACCTCATATGTGGTCATAAACCACTGTTTGGGTGCACGGCAGGGCCCGGAAGGGAAGGAGCGCCATTTGACTTTTTGAATGGAAAATTAGCTCCAATCGTTATCGGACACCATGTCGCGTTTGGAGATCCCCTGTGTGCCTAAACATTGGAGCTCCCCCACAAGTGACACCATTTTGGAAACTAGACCCCTTAAGGAACTTATCTAGATGTGTAGTGAGCACTTTGAACCCCCAAGTGCGTCACAAAAGTTTATAACAGAGCAGTGAAAATAAAAAATCATTTTTTTTTCCTCAAAAATGATTTTTTAGCACGCTATTTTTTATTTTCACAAGGGTAACAGGAGAAATTGAACCAAAAAAGTTGTTGTCCGGATTGTCCTGAGTATGCTGGTACCCCATATGTGGGGGGGGGGGGGGACACTGTTTGGGTGCACGGCAGGGCGCAGAAGGGAATGAGCGCCATTTGACTTTTTGAAATGAAAATTAGCTCCAATCGTTAGCGGACACCATGTCGTGTTTGGAGAGCCCCTGTGTGCCTAAACTTTGGAGCTCCCCCACAAATGACCCCATTTTGGAAACTAGACCCCCTAAGGAACTTATCTAGATGCATAGTGAGCACTTTGAACCCCCAGGTGATTCACAGAAGTTTATAATGCAGAGCAGTGAAAATAAAAAATCTTTTTTTTTCCTAAAAATATTTTTTTTAGTTGGCAATTTTTTATTTTCACAAGGGTACTAGGATAAATTGGACCCCAAAAGTTGTTGTCCAGTTTGTCCTGAGTACGCTGGTACCCCATATGTGGGGGGGAACCACTGTTTGGGCACACGTTGGGGCTCAGCAGGGAAGTAGTGACATTTTGAAATGCTGACTTTGATGGAATGGTCTGCGGGCGTCATGTTACATTTGCTGAGCCCCTGTGTGCCTAAACAGTAGAAACCCCCACAAGTGACCCCATTTTGGAAACTAGACCCCCCCCCAAGGAACTTATCTAGATGTGTGGTGAGCACCTTGAACCCCTAAGTGCTTCACAGAAGTTTATAATGCAGAGCTGTGAAAATAAAAAATCATTTTTTTTCCCTCAAAAAAAATGAATTTTAGCACGCAATTTTTTTTTCACAAGGGTAACAGGAGAAATTGGACCCCAAAAGTTGTTGTCCAGTTTGTCCTGATACCCCATATGTGGGGGATGACCACTGTATGGGCACACGTCAGGGCTCGGAAGGGAAGTAGTGACGTTTTGAAATACCGACTTGATCGAATGGTCTGCGGGCATCATGTTACGTTTGCAGAGCCTCTGATGTGCCTAAACAGTGGAAACCCCCCACAAGTGACCCCATTTTGGAAACTAGACCACCAAGGAACTTATCTAGATGTGTGGTGATCAGCACTTTGAACCCCCAAGTGCTTCACAGAAGTTTATAACGCAGAACCGTGAAAATAAAAAATCTTTTTTTTCCTCAAAAAATGATTTTTTTAGCCCGCAATTTTTTATTTTCACAAGGGTAACAGGAGAAATTGTACCCCAAAAGTTGTTGTCCAGTTTGTCCTGAGTACGCTGGTACCCCATATGTGGGGGGGAACCATTGTTTGGGCACACGTCAAGGCTCGGAATGGAAGTAGTGACGTTTTGAAATGCAGACTTTGATGGAATAGTCTGCGGTCGTCATTACGTTTGCAGAGCCCCTGATGTGCCTAAACAGTGGAAACCCCCCACAAGTGACCCCATTTTGGAAACTAGACCTTCCAAGGAACGTATGTAAGATGTGTTGTGAGCACTTTGAACCCCCAAGTGCTTCACAGAAGTTTATAATGCAGAGACGTGAAAATGAAAAAATCATTTTTTTCCACAAAAATAATTTTTTAGCCCCCAATTTTTTATTTTCCCAAGGGTAACACGAGAGATTAGTCCCCAAAAGTTGTTGTGCAATTTTTCCTGAGTACGCTGATACCTCATATGTTGGGGTAAACCACTGTTTGGGCACACGTCAGGGCTTGAAAGGGAGGGAGCACCGTTTGACTTTTTGAACGCAAAATTGGCTGGAATCAATGGTTGCACCATGTCGCGTTTGGCGACCCCCTGATGTGCCTAAACAGTGGAAACCCCTCAATTCTAACTCCAACCCTAACCCCAACACACCCCTAACCACAGCCCTAACACATCCCTAACCACAAGCCTAACCTTAATTCCAACGCTAACCCTAATGCCAACCCTAACCCTAATTCCAACAATAACCCTAATTCCAACCTTAACCCTCTTTCCAACCCTAACCCTCTTTCCAACCCTAACCCTCTCTCCAACCCTAACCCTCTTTCCAAGCCTAACCCTCTTTCCAACCCTAACCCTCTTTCCAAGCCTAACCCTCTTTCCAACCCTAACCCTCTTTTCAACCCTAACCCTAACCCTCTTTTCAACCCTAACCCTAACGGAAAAATAAAAATATTTTCTTTATTTTATTAGTTGTGCCTACCTATGGAGGTGATAATCGGGGGGTTTATTTACTTTTTCTTTCATTTTGATCACTGTGAGAGAGTGATCAAAATGAAAGAATGGAATCTGCAGCCGGCAGATTCGGGCGGGAGCACTGCGCATGCGCCCGCCATTTTCTAAGATGGCGGCGCCCATGAACCGGACCCGCCGGACACCGGGAGCGACAGGGGGACTTAGAAGGTGCCGGGGGAGGTGAGAGGGGGTTATCGGAATCTGGCGGGGAGCAGAGTGAATGGGAGGGGGGCAGATGATGACAGCGGCGGCAGATCGCCGCTGTCATTCAGTTGCAGGGGGGCGATCGCTGGTGGGGGGTGGAATCGGTGTCTCCAGCCATGTCCGATGCTACAGCAGCATCGGCCATGGCTGGATTGTAATATTTCATCAATTTTCATTGATGAAATATTACTATCGCTCTGATTGGCTGTTTCACTTTTAACAGCCAATCAGAGCGATCGTAGCCACGTGGGGGCGAAGCCACGCCCCCTGTGGCGAAGAACAAAGCCCCCTGTATCTGTGGGTCGGGTGACCTTTCAGTGACCTAGGTCACCCGACCAGCAGGGGGGCTTTAAAGTCATGACGCCACATAGGCGTCATGGGTCGTTCTGGCACGACTTTTCATGACGCCTACGTGGCGTCAAAGGTCGTGAAGGGGTTAAAGAAAACGAATATGCACTGCTCCCCTTGCCCATAGTTCCTCCCACCTCTATGCACTGTAGCCAGTGCCAATAGGTGGGAAAAACTATGGGCATGTGAAGCAGTGAATATTCATCTTCTTAAATAGCAGGCACTCTGTTAGCCGCAGCCACCAGCTTCCTGCAGCGGCTGGGTGATCACGTTTACCCACTATTAAAGAGAAATGAGTATTCACTGCTCTACATTCCCATAGTCACGGGTGTGGGGAGCAGTGAGTAATCCTGCAGCAGATGTCAGCGAGTAAGCAGCGCATGCTTCGCGCTGCTTACAAGCTGAAATCAGCTGCTGGCATCAGAACAGGATGCTGCAAGGAAGCGGAGGGAAGGTAAGTAGAATGGTTTATTTTTTTTGTGTGTGCAGCGTGATGGGGGCCACGTACACCAGGATTGGGACGAGGGGGCCACGTATACCAGGATGGTGATGAGGGGGACAGGTAAACTTGAATGGGGATCATACATATCAAGATAGAAGGCCATATATACCTAGATTTGGGATATATACATACCAGGATAAGGGATATTAAAACAGAATTGGGGGACATTACGCCTGTAACAGTGTCAGAAGATTCCCCCCTTAGCAGTGTGGCATGACCACAATTATTTCATCAATTTTTCTACTCCAAAACCTAGGTGAGTCTTATGGTCCCGGTGCATCTTATACTCTGAATAATACGGTGATAAAAGCTTGACGTTCTGCAGTATAAGGACTGTGTCTGGAGAGACGGCGTTTTGATATAGGCCTGAATCACACTTAACATATGGAAAAATCGGTCCGTCTCACTGCCGAGAGTTGCAATAGTGTAATGCGAGTGTCATACGAGTACAATCCAATTTCTCACACCTACCATCCGATTTACATCCGAATGTGGTGTGATTGTTATTCGAAAGCAGTGACACTGCTTTTACATAGAGCAATATATCTGTGTATTTTTATTGCATGCATAGAAAGATAGATACAAGAAAAGCCGACAATTCATGTGCAGTGTACTGTAAAATCACTGCAGGAGCCAACAGGATAGAAAAGATGGATTACATACAGTAAATACAAATAGAATAGGTAGATAGACAGATGTCTGACAAATACAATAAATACAGTGTTTACAGCTTTCAGTACATGTATTTAACCCCTTAACATACAATGATGGGTAGAGCCCGTTTTGGAGGTCTCTCCTGCTTTGATGAGGGCTCAGGCGATGAGCCCACATCAAAGCCAGGACATGTCAGCTGTTTTGAACAGCTGACATGTGCCCGCAATAGATGCAGGTGGAGTCGCGATCCACCTGCGCCTATTAACCCATTAAACACCACTGTGAACCGCTGACAGCAGCATTTAACTGTTTAACTGAGTCGTGCGTCCGGAGATACGCGCATCGATGACCCCCGTCACATGATCTGGGGTCAGCGACGTGTTGGCGTAACAATCAGAGGTCTTCTGGAGACCTCTATGGTTGCTGATGCCATAGTGCTATGAGCACCACCCGGTGGTCGGCGCTCATAGCAATGCAGTAATTATGCTACATATACACTCACTGACAGAAAGGATGTCGCTTATCCATGTTATGTGAATAAAATCTTATAACCTGACGTTAAATTCATCCATTGGTTGTATAAATTATTCTTTTGAAAGCTGCAACCCACCTAAATGTGGTTTAGGTTAAGAAAATAAATTGACATCAATGCAGAAATACTGATCATTTAATAGACACAGAATGGTCAGATTTTGGCAAGACAAAAGTTGTCGTCCACAGAAAGTAATGTGATATTCAAACAAATAATTAACTTAAAATGCAAATATATGTTGCATAACATTGGTGAATGAAGTTGTGGTGCTATTAGAGTCATATTTAATATTTTGTGTGCCTTCCATGAGCTTGAAGGACTGCATCCATGTGGTTCAACAATGAGTCACACAATTTATTAATTAAGTCATCAGGAATAGCAAAGAATGCACCCTTACATGCCTCCCAGAGTTCATCTAGATTCTTTGGTTGTGTCTTCCAAGCTACCTCTTTCATCCTATCCCAAACATGCTCAATCATTTTCATGTCTGGTGACAGGGCTGGCCAGTCCTTGAGCACAGAGATCTTTTTTGCCAGGAGGAACTTTGTTGTAGAGATGGATGTATGAGATGGAGCACCATCCTGCTGCAGACCCTTTCATGATTTGGAATATAAGAGGTAGCTAATACTTCTTGATATTTTAGGCTATTGATAATGCCTTCCACACTGCAAATGTTTTGCACACCCCCATACTGAATGTAACCCAGACCATGCTCTTTCCACCACCAAATTTAACTGTTTTCTGAGTGTATATTGGATCCATACGGGCTACAGTAGGTCTCCTGTAGTATTTGCGGCGGCTGTGGTGTAATTCTACTGAAGATTCATCAGAGAAATCCACCTTCTGCCACTTTTCCAGCATCCATCTGTTTAGCAGGCTGTGGGACTTTGCAAATGCCACACTTTTTTTATTTGCCTTTTGTTTAGTGCTGGCTTCAGGGCACTGATTCGACCATGGAGGCCATTTCGAGACAGAATCCTACAAACTGTTCTAGTTGACACAGGGACTTGAGGTGACCAGGCCTGTTGGAGCTCTGCTGCAGTGGAAGAGGGGCTTGCTTTGGAATTTCTAACCAACAAACGTTCCTCCTGAGCTGTTATCTTGCGGGGTCTGCCGGACTTGGGCTTGTCAAACACATCTCCAGTCTCTTCGAATCTTTGTTAATTCTCTGTACTTGACGCTGAGACACAATAAAGGTGCCAGCCAACCTCTGCAGTGGATCTGGTCTTCAGGCTCTTGATAATCCAGGCTTTAGTCACAGGGTGGATTTTTTGCATTTGTCAGAGCTCAAGTTGCAGCTCAAGTGAAGGTCTGGGGTGCTGGTTTTCTTTTTATACACATCCACTAATTAACCGATCATTTACTGAGCACAGGTGAGGATGTAAACTAGGATTGGGTGCATTATATTTCAATGTATAATGAACCTCCCTCCCCCCCTAGCATTCCTCTAACGTCCTGCATGTCCACATACCTGTTGATGGAATTCATGTGAAATAAAGAAGCAGTTTTTCAGCTCTATTGGTGAGTGCTGCATCTTTCTTTTTTCATTATACATTGAAATATTCATGTTTCTTCATGCAAGCACCTGTTTTTTGACTGAACTATACACCGCAATACTTCAGATAAATAGCTCCATCTGTTAACGTGGTGATTTGTGTGCCCTAGTCTGCCGTTCATCTGTTTTACTTTTTGCTGGGATTGGGTGCATTATATGACCAGGAGACAAAACTTTTATTTTCTTAACCTAAACCACATTTTGGAGGGTTTCAGCTTTCAAAAGAATAATTTTTACAACCAATGGATGAATTTAACGTCAGGTTATAAGCTTTTATTTAGGCGATCTGCTTATTGCCTATATGTAGCAGAGCCAATCAAGTATGGGATGCTTCTAGCCTGGACCTGGAGAATCATAATGGCAGGTCAGTTTTAGCATTTAGTGAGCCTAGCAAAAAAAAAAAAAAAAAAAAAAAAAACGAAGCAAAATACAAGTGTGGGATTGCACTTTTTTTTGCAATTTCACCGCACTTGGAATTTTTTTTCGCTTTGTAGTGCAAGAAACGGTAAAACCAATGGTGTTGTTCAAAACTACAACTCGTCCCACAAAAAACAAGCCCTTACATGGCCATATTGATGGGAAAAAAGGGGATGGCTCTGGAATGAAGGGAAGGGAAAAATGAAAATGCAAAACCAAAAATACCCCTGGTCGTTAAGGGGTTAAATAACAGATTATTTTTCGGAATTAATAGTGTGGGCTCCCGCGCAATTTTCGTAAGCAGCAGAAGAAAAGCCGACGGCTGGGGGCCCATGTTGATAGCATAGGAAGGGGGTAATAACCATGGAGCTTCCCAAGCTATTAATATCAGCTCACAGCTGTATACTTAGCCTTTACTGGCTATTAAAATGGAGGACCCTCTAAATAAATGAAATAGAGTCCCCCAATAAATAATAACCAGCAAAGACTATGTATACAGCTGGGGGCTGATATTACTAGCCTAGGAAGTCACATAGGTGAAATGAGCTCATTAACCGTGAACTCGCAGGACCTGTCAGACGGCACCAGTGGAACATCTAGGACATCCAGTGGAACAGAAATTGGACTTGGTTGACTTGTAGTGTGATTTCTTTATTGACATGCATACCACTTTGCAAAACCACTTCCGCTGTAAATCACCATCTCTCCACAATCAGAACTTGTATATCTACTTTATCATTTTTATTAACCCACAATTATTTTCTGTTTAATATAATTTTTTTCTACAAAAAGCTGTCCTTCTATGAAATTTAAATTTTTTCCATCAGAAGCAAACCTAGTCATGGTCTGGTGGGAAGACAGTTATATTTATGATACAAACAATCCCTATTATAAGTCAAACAAATATACCAGCAGTGTTTTCCCCATTCCCCTTATCCTAAACTCACACCTATCCTAAGGTGCATGCAGTAGTGCTTGCTACATTTTAAAAGAAACAAGAAAACTTTATGGGTTTTGTGGACTGAAACTGGATACTTACCTTTCTTGTAAATATGGCAATGTTTGCATTGTTTGGTTATTGAACATCTGACTAGCAAGAGATTTCATTAAGGTGTTCTGTCTCAAACATTTGTGACCTATTCGGATTTTGTCTGTGTTATTTCTTCTTATTGCCAAATTGTGGCGTATCAGGCTATTTTTTGCAGTTAATTCATTTTTCAGGGCCTATTAGGGCGCATAAGGGCTAGTCATTGTTGAGCGTGGGTGCCAGTTGCGATACTAGGCTGACAACCTCCGCAGCAAGGCGAGGAACTGTTAGGAATATGATAAATGTTTACCAACCTAAAAGCTTACCTCTTGAATCTTTGAGGTTACCAATAGGTTGCCTTTTTTATTTCATATTTGTGTTAAAAAAAAAAAAAACTAAGGTTTTTTTAATAAAGCATCTTTACTGAAATTTTCCTTCAATTTTTAAACTAACATATTATCCACATCGGGTAGCATATAAATTGGAGTGGTAGTGGGAGGGGGAGGAATGGGACATGGAAAGGGAAAGACCAAATTAAAAACAAGGGGAACAATACAGTCATCACCACGGTAATGCCCCGGCCAATTTTTACAATTCTGACCACTGTCCCTTTATGAGGCAATAACTCTGGAACGCTTCAACGGATCTTGGCGATTCTGAGACTGTTTTTTTGATGACATATTGTACTTCAGGTTAGTGGTAAAAATTTCTTAAATGTAACTAGTGTATATTTGTGTAAAAAATGGAAATTTGTTGAAAATTTGAAAAATGTATCAATTTTCAAACTTTGAATTTTTATGCCCTTAAAACAGAGAAATATTTCACACAAAATAGTTAACAACATTTCCCTCTGAAGTGACTGTTTAGGCAGAGGGTGCGTTCTAAGCACGTCATCGCGCCCTCTGACCTGAACGTCACAGGCAGAGGACCCGGAAGACACAGAGCAACGGTGGAACGGGGACAGGTGAATATCGCAAGTACCGGGTGCCTGAGCAAGCAGCGACACTCACCTGGCCTCCATAGCGCACCAGGGTCCCCCGCCTGCTCAGGACACCGACACTTGCCCCGCTGCCAACGCCAGCAACCGGAATACTTACCAAGGCTGCATGGGAGCGCGCAGACGATATGGAGATACCGGGGACCTCCACACTGCGCCGAAAAATAGGTAACTGTGACCATGGCTTGTGTATAAGTCGAGGGGGGTCTTTTTCAGCCCAAAAAAGGGACTGAAAAACTCAGCTTATACACTCCCTGTCAGCCGCAGTCCAGGAAATTCTAGTGTACCATGGACATGGAGATCTCACGTGTAGAACAGCCACATCGGGAGATGTGACTGCTCTACCCAGTCTCCAGGGATACACTCACAAGAGGTGATCGCCCCTTGCAGTGTATCACTGCGCCACCGTGAGAGTTCACCGGAGTTCATTAGATTGGTGCTCTCATTTATGGAACTACCGCTGTATGAGAATTTTCCCACGCAGCAGTGGTGCCGTAAAGGAACATTTGTGGTTTATAATTTTATTTTTGTTGCAGGAGACGAGGGAGTCGGGGATTATGGTTTAAGATTAATAAAGGACTTTATTTTGGCTGTGTCATTATTTACCATAAAACTATATGATTAGTAATGGATAGGTGTCGTATAGATGCCTCTCCATTACTAAGTCATGGGCTTGATATCACCAGACAATACAAAAGAGACATCAAATCTTACCCCATTTGCTACCTCTACAGGACAAGTGGAAAGACCGAGGCTAAAGGGGGTTTTACACATAGCGATATCGCTATAACGTCACCGTGTACACAATGTGTGCGTAGGTTTGTGTGTTTGTGTTTACTTATCGGCTTAGTTATGATGGTGTCGGGCTGAGTGTGAGCGTGAGCACACTCCCCCCATAGACCAGCACACTGCTCTCCTAAAATACTCTGTGCTGCTGTCACCCAGCTCCTTCCACCACATATCTCCTTCTGTGACCCCCCCCCCCATAGACTAGCACACTGTTCTCCTAAAATACTCTGTGCTGCTGTCATCGGTGACTGTCTGCTTGTCAGTATAACTTTGCAGTCACCAGCAAAATGGTTCCGCACTGTGTTCCTAAATGTCATACTCTTATCCCTTAGCAAACACCCAGAAGGGACGGAGAGGACTTACATCACACCCATGTCAGCACATATTTAATCCAGTACACTAGGTTTTTGTCAAATTTCAGTAGCTGCTCCCCTATTGTTTAAAAGTGGAAATACCAAACCTTTTAAAAAAATTTAATTTTTACTAAATTATAAACAAATGATAATATTTAAGAAAATGTAAATATTAAGGATATGTGCACATGTTGCGGATTTGCCTGTGGAATTTTCTGCACAGATTCTTCCTCTCTTGGGAGAAAACGCAGAAAAAAATCTGCACAGATTTGATGCGGATTTTCATGCTTTTTTATGCGGATTTTTATGCGTTTTTGTAAGCTAAATAAAGATCTATTTAACAAAAAAAAAAGAACTGTGATGTCATTTCTTTGTCCAAACTCTTTTACATACTCCATTGAAGAATAATGTTTACACACAGAGATAGATCTATAGATATATCTAGCCATCCATCCATAGATACATCTAGCCATTCATCCATAGATATAACTAGCCATCCATCCATAGATATAACTAGCCATCTATCCCGTGTGTGCGGCCAATCGTGATGACGTAATATTTCGTCCATGGTCAAATAGGCCCAGGTCACATGGACGGAATATTACGTCTGATGTCAGAGAGGGGTTAAGTACAAAATATTAAGACAGATCAAACCAGGAACCATTGATATAAAGTTGCCACATGCTCCACACCATGTTGGGAAGCAGTAAGCTGATCATTGACAAAAGGACACTCCAAACCTAAACAACAAGAAAAAATGTGGAGCTCTAGTCCAAAAAGTAATAAAAAGGTATAACTTTATTACATAGATATTTGTGATCAAGTATATAAAACATATAGTAGAACAACAATAACGATACATGTTCAGCAAGAAAGTCAGATGGATAAAGGCATGTCAGCCAGACAGTACCACATCTTTAACCCCTTTCTGACATCTGACGTACTATCCTGTCCAAACTACCCGGGCCCGTATGACCGTGGACGAGATAGTACGTCAACGCGATCAGCTGCGCTCACAAGGGGAGCACAGCTGATCGCGGCCGGGTGTCAGCTGATTATCACAGCTGACACCCGGCACGATGTGCCAGGGGCGGTCACGGACCGCCCCCAGCACATTAACCCCTGGCACATTGCGATCAAACATTATCACAGTGTACCAGGGCATAGGGAAGATTCACGCAGGGAGGGGGCTCCCTGCGTGCTTCCCTGAGACCCTCGGGGCAAAGCGACGTGCTCGCGTTGCTCCGAGGGTCTCCAAGGGATCCAAGACGGCCGCGGTGGCCTTCGGCGCCCTGCAGGGGGGCGGCTTTCTCAGTGCCTGCTGAGAGCAGGCACTGACAAAGCCTCTGCAGTGCCTGTCAGATCGCTGATCTGACACAGAGCACTGCAAAGATCTGACACTTTATAGTAATGTCCCACACTGGGACAATATAATAAAGAAAAAAAAAAAAAAAAAGTGTAAAAATAACTTAATACTTAAAAAAATATTCCCTAATAAATTTTTATTTTATAAATAAAAGTACACATATTTAGTATCGCGGCGTCCGTAACGACCAGCCAAATAAAACTGTCCCACTAGGTAACCTCTTTAGTGAACCCTTTAAAGAAAAAAAAAAAAACGCTTTATCATACCGCCGATGAAAAAGAAGAATATAAACAAACATGGTACCACTGAAAACGTCATCTTGTCCCGCAAAAAACGAGCCGCCATACAGCGTCAACAAAAAAGTAAGGTATATCTCGTAGAACAAGACGATGCAAAAATAATTTTTTTATATAAAATTGTTTTATTGTATAAAAGCACCAAAACATGTATAAAAAAAAAAAAAAATATATAAATGAGGTATCGCGGTAATCGTACTGACCTGAAGAATAGAACCCCTTTATCAATTTTACCACATACGGAGCGGTGTAAACGCAACCCCCCCCAAAGAAATTCATGAAATGTTGTTTTTTGTTCATTCTGCGGCACAAAAATCGGAATAGAAAGCGATCAAAAAATGTCACGTGACCGAAAATGGTACCAATGCAAACGTCAACTCGTCCCGCAAAAAATAAGACCTCACATGACTCTGGGTCAAAATATGGAAAAGTTATAGCTCTCAAAATGTGGTGATGCAAAAACTATTTTTACAATAAAAAGCGTCTTAGCGTGTGACAGCTGCCAAACATAAAAACCAGCTATAAACAGTAAATCAAACCCCCCTTTATCAGCCCCTTAGTTAGGGAAAAATAGAATTAAAAAAAAGTGTTTATTTCAATTTTCCGGCTAAGGCTAGGGTGAGGGCTAGGGCTGCATTGAAAATGTCAAACGGCACTTCCTCCCTTCCGAGCGCTGCCATGCACCGAAACAGTGGTTCCCCCCACATATCAGGTATCAGAGTACTCAGGACAAGTTGCACAATAACTCTGGCAGTCCAATTTCTCCTGTTACCCTTGGTAAAATAAAAAAAATTGGACCTGAAGTAATTTTTTTGTGAAAAAAAGTTAACTTCATTTTTTTTAAGCATTCAAAAAATTCCTGTGATGCACCTGAACGGTTAATAAACTTCTTGAATGTGGTTTTGAGTACAGTCAGCGGTGCAGTTGTTAGAATGGTATCACTTTTGGGTATTTTCTATCATATAGACCCCTTAGGCCTCTTTCACACATTAGTTTTTCGCCGTCAGGCACGATTCGGCTATTTTTACGAAAAACGGATCCGGCGAAATGCAATGTCGGATCCGCTTTTCCCCATTGACTTGCATTAGCGCCGTATCGCGCCGGATGGTGATGCGTTTCGTCCAGTTTTGGCCGGATCCGGCAATGTGTCGCAATCCGGCGTCTGGAAAAAACGGCAACTGTAACGTTTGTCTCCGGCGAAAAAGCAGGACCCTCCGGATCCGGCGCCTCCGGCTTTTTCACACAATGAAAGTCTATGAGCGCCGCAATGTGCCGGATCCGGTGGCCGGATCCGGATTTTTTGGTCTGAGCATGCTCAGTAGCTCTCCCCACAGCAAACATATATAAAACCATGACAGTGGGACCCTCAGCCATACCCAACATGCCACCCAAGAGAGGAGCCAGCCGCAGGAGAAGGCAGGAGACCACTGCACCACCAGCACCACCACCCCAAATGGAGCGAAGGGACCATGGTGACAATGCGGAGGGGAGTCCACCAGCAGATGACAGACGGTAATTATCAAATCCCCCATTCCTCAAAATTAGGGCCATGGAATATCAATATATTCAGTGGCCCTTTGTTTCTCTTTATTCACCAGCAGAAGACGCCCTATAGATGCGGCAGCACCAGCAGCAACAGCTGGAGTGGAGACTGGCCAGCAGGAGGACACCACATCTTCTTCTGGGAGCCCTCCCTCACATCGTCAGCGTTTGACGGTAAGTTTTTATTTCCAAAATCCATCATCTCTGGAATATATGTCTATTCATTTGCTTTTATTTCAAAACAGGAATCACAAGATGAAGAGGAGCTCCCAGAAGAAGGAAGGGGTGGACAGATACCTGGAGTGGGCTCGCAATTGGTAAGTTTCCTGCATCAAACGCAGAAACACAACATCACACTACACACAACACATAGAAAACAATGTAGCGCAGATATCACACAGCCAACACATATGCCTACATCCAACCACATAATTTTTTTGGTTTTCTTTTCTAGTCTTCCCAATCTGGTGCTCGGCCAAGAGGTCCTCGCAGTGCCTCCCAGGGTTGTCGGCGACAGCGACGCGGCGGTCACCAGCATATAAGTATAATATTTTTGCTTTGGTTTTTTTGCACTTTTTATTTCATTTCTTTAAGTGTGGAGGCTAATGTTATTTTTCTCTTTTTCTTTAACAGCCTTCACAGCGTAATCACCGACTGACGGTGAGGATGGAGGGATTGATGTGGACCAGCTCATCGATCTTGTTAGAGAAAGGGAGCCGCTTTGGAATATGGCTGACCGCCGGCATGCTGATGTAATTGTGACCCGACGGCTCTGGGAGGAAATCTGTTCGCTCCTTGTGGACCGCTGGGAGGACCTTGATGCTTGGGCCCATATTCAAGATCGTAAGTATATACAGTTACCATTGCTTGATGTCAAGCAGTGCTTCCCGAACTCCAGTCCTCGTGGTACCCACGGGTCATGTTTTCAGGATTTCCTTTTGAGCAACACTACGGAAATCCTGAAAACATGACCCGTTGGGAACCACGAGGACTGGAGTTTGTGAAACACTGATGTTGTATACTAACCACTTTGTGCTTTCTCGTTTCAGGGGAGAGAATTGTGAAGCGGTGGCGGTCTGTGAGGGATCGTTTCAAGAAGCAGTTCAATAAAGAGATGCGGGCCCCGAGTGGATCTGGAGGACGCAGGAGCAAGTACAAGTACGCCCGAGCCCTGTCGTTCCTCTGGGCAACAATGGTCACCAGAAGGTAAATATGAAACATCCCATTGTAAAAAAAAAAAAAAAAAAAAAAATGTTTACATGTGTAAAAAAATTTTCAGCCAGGGCCAATGGCATGTCAGTATATTAATTGTATTGTTTTCCTCTTTGTCCCACAGCACGGTGACCAGCACTCGGGAGCCTGCATGGTTGGACCCTTCCGCGGCGATCCCTGAGGAGACCGGCACTGAGGGACACTTCGAGCACCCCGGCACATCTGCACCTTCCCTCACATTCGACCCATCTGTCCCATCCACCAGCACAGGAGCATCGTGGCCGCCTACATTACATGAAGCTGCTGGTGAGGAGATCGCTTTTCCTTTACCCCACCCTTCTGCCCCTGCCACCTCTAGTACACCAGCGGGTACTGGGCGGCAGAGGGGTCAGGAAAAGAGCTATGCCCCAGAGTTCTTGCATCTGAATGCATCTTTTCAGAACTGTCTCAAAGTCGTGTCAGAGCAAATCTCCTCAGGCTTTCAGCAGATCAACTCCGGCATTTTTGCAATGCATTCAGAAGAAAGATCTTCTCCAAACCACACCTTTTTCAGGTCTGTTGTGGCGCGCATGGCAACGCTATCTCCTACCCAGCAGATGCATGTAATGCATTCTTGCCACGGAGCAGCAGGTTACCTCTCAACCTCCACCTCCCACCACAGTAGTTCCTGCACCCCCTCCAGCCACTGTTCCTCCTCCCCCTCCTATTCCATACCAGCCACCTCCCCAGTACCAGCCACCTCCCCAGTACCAGCCACCTCCCCAGCACCAGCAACCTGCCCCTTACC
Organism: Dendrobates tinctorius; assembly: GCF_039654945.1. Lineage (NCBI taxonomy): Eukaryota > Metazoa > Chordata > Amphibia > Anura > Dendrobatidae > Dendrobates > Dendrobates tinctorius. The sequence continues at coordinate 15,551,125 of NW_027361686.1, read as the reverse complement.
AAACTTCTTCCCCCTACCACTTCTCAACCACATCATCTGCTACTCCAGTCCCTGCCCAACCCTCCACCACCTGTTCTGCCACCCACATGTCCACCCATTCTGTAGCTTTTTCCACCCCTTCACCTCTAACTGTTCCTTCCCCACCACGCTCCCAGTACTCTCTCTACACTCCCAGTGTCGAAGTGTCCCGCAGCCCCTCCAGCAGTATTTCCACCCCACACTACACTCATTTATAAATGTGTGTATTCAAATAAAAATGTAAAAAATTTTTTGCAATTAACAGTTTATTTAAAAAAAAAAAAATTTTCAATAAAGGTTAAATTATTGGTTTACACTGGTTGTCTGTCTTTTATTTCTGCGGCGAACTATGGTATAAAAAAAGGTTAAGTACAGGGTGGTAAAAAGGTACACAAAACCAGGTACATAACTGTGGGTATAAGGTAAATCAATTTTACCTTTTGGCCACAGTTGTGTTCCTGGTTGTGTTTTAGACAAAGTATTTCACCTTTTACCAAAAGTTGTGTATCTTGTTGGGGATTTCCTAACAATGTACACAACTTTTGTTAAAAGGTGAAAGACTTTGCCTAAAACACAACCAGGTACACAACTGTGGTGAAAAGGTAAAAATAATTAAACCACGACAAGATAGACGACAAGATAGCCAACTTTGTTTGGAAAAGGTATATACTGTTGGTACAGAAGGTACACAACTTTGGTTAAGGGCAGAAATTTATCAAACTGTCATCCTGCCAGTCTATTCTGCCTTGATGTGACAAAGTATTCTGCAAAATTGTCCCTCATTCGTGACACCGTCAAAGAACTTCTATTGGTAACGTTCTGTTAATCTTGCAAGGTGGTTTGTTCAGAGGTGTCCTCAATGGAAATGGGTTCCTTGCACATAACAAAATTGTGGAGTACCACGCAAGCTCTGATCACCTCGTCAACAGTTTCTGTCTTGAGGTTGATCGCAGTCAATAGGACACGACATTTAGCTGTCAGAATACCAAAGGCATGTACATTCCACCATTCTTCTTGCTCTTGTTAGGCGGTAATTAAAAATGCGTTTTGCTTATGTCAATCCTCTGCTACAGTACGGTTTCAAAAGGTGTTCTGACAGCTGGAATGCTTCATCCCATACACAGACAAAAGGCATAGGTGGACCAGATGTTTGCGGCAGCGGTCTAGGGGATGGGAACTGGAAGGTGTTGCCATACAGTTTACGCCCCATGGCAGTTTGAAAACTTGAGAGTCATTGGAGCGGCCATAGGCCCCAATATCAACAGCAATAAATTTGTATTCCACGTCAGCGATGGCCATGAGAACAATGGAAAAATATTTCTTGTAATTGAAATATTCCGATCCCGATGGCTTTACAATGCGGATATGTTTCCCGTCCACAGCGCCCAAGCAGTTAGGAAACTGACATATCTGTAGAAACTTTTCAGCAATTTCAATGCACCTCTCTGTTGTGTGCTCTGATGCGAGCATATCCAATAAATGTGGCTTACCTTAAAGTCACCAGACGCTCTGCGGGTAAAACAAAGAAGCGGCAATAGGTGTCCGATTTTCTTATGAGGTGTGCAATGCGCTCCACCAAATAATCAAAATTCTCCATTTTCATCCGAACATATCCAAAAAATTTCTCAGGGTTTCGTCTAAGGTCCATGCAGAGTGTAGAATAGACCCCACGCATCATTCTCTTGGCTGTGATGGGGTGGATCCACAAACTTCGTCGCTGATGCATGATGCGCTGCTGTCTCGCTCTCTCCTTCTCCAGAACAATCACCCTCAAACGATTCGCCTCCGCTGTAAAATCCACCAAATTCTTCAAAATATTTGCAATCACAACATCCATCTTCGCCAGTCACTTGCTCTTCTCTCCAGCCTGCAGTTTCTCCTCTACAACCTGTGAAAGATGGGCTGTAGGAACACGGTAAATATAGATTTCAGCAGCCAATCCCGTTTCAAAGCCCCTAAAGGGCGTTTTTAAAAACTGGATCCGGCGTAATCCGGCGGAAAACGGATGGAAAAACGGATGAGACGGATCCGGTTTTTGGTCTGATGACCAAGACGGATCCGGCAGAAAACCGTAAAGACCTGGCTAGTCATTGCTTGCGTTGAGAAACATGTGATGGTGTCTCCGCAGTGTTGGATGTTGATCTCCATGAGTTCATTCATCCGCATCCTGCTCGGAGCACCGCCAGCGCTCCTCCTCATAGGAGCACCGCCGAGCATCATCAGAGGGATGACCCTCACTCCCTCTTTTTTGAGTCAAGGCCAAGGTCCAGCAGCTCTAGGGGGTCAAGCACTGTAAGTCATTCCAGCCAGGAGACTCCAGTGACAAATGAAAAAAAAAACAACAACTTTGTCTGTGGCTCCCCCCTCTCCTAATGTCTCACCCTGCCTCCTGTTCCATCCCTGAGCTCCCTTCCCACTCTAGATTCATCGCACCTTCCCCTAGAACACCTTCCTCGCCTTCCAGCCATTCCTCGTCTCTCCACATCCCCAAAGTGCACCCATCTTCCCCCAACCGTCATTCACAATAAAAAAAATTATGTTTTTTATTTTTTCAAATAAAAGTCAAATTATGGTTTACCATAAAACTGGTTACTGAGTCTTTCGCCGCCTACACACACTGCGCCGTACACTTTGCGTTTTTGACACAACATAACTCCAGGAATGACATGTTTCTTGTGTCATTCCTGGAGATATGTGTAGTCAAAAACACAAATATATGACTTGTATTTTCACCACCATTACTGTCAACAGTCTGCTAATATTGCACAGACTGAATAGAGGGTGTTGATGATTGCAAGGCATATCTATTGTTACCTTGCCAGGTATTATAAAAAGTTAATTGATGGTGTGTTTTTACCATCATCAATTGACTTTTTGTCACACAAGGCCAGGGGATTCTAGATATAACTTGTAATTAACCACATCCTCTATTCAGTGTGTGGTGAATGAACTGAGGAGATAATGGGGAAAATACACGTCATATCTACAATACCGTGGCCTCGTATCATAACTATTTATCACACCTGGCCAGGTAAATACAAATATAAGTTTAACCGCACCATCACTTCAGTCTGCATTATCTATTTCACGCAGACTAGAGCAATGCTGCAGTTTAACTCATGTGTATTCACCTGCCCATGTGTGATAACATTCTGAATTCAGGATGCGTTATTTTTTGCGTCCTCACTTAAGAATGACACCAGGCCTGGGTATTGTAGAAGTTGTATAACCTTTATTATCTCTCCTGTCTGCGTTCTAACTCAAGCCACAGTGGTGATCCTACAAATAAATATTTATAGTCACATGGTCAGGTGTCATTCAGAGTGAAGGATGCTAGTGCATCCCCACATCACTATTTGTAACATCAGGCCAGATGACAAATATTAGTTGTATTATCTCCACGATCACTGTAAATTGAACACAAACTGGAGAGATGATTAAGCTCATACAACTTGTGTGTATGTATAGTCACCTGGTCAGGAGTACTAGTAAATTTATGATGCAAAAAACACAGCATCAGGAATTCACTGGTACACCTGGGTAGTTGATTATTGTATTGGCGTGTATACAAAAAGAGTGCACTTGGTACAGGTATCAAAACAGGATTTTTATGAACAAACACACAAGAAAAAAATCTTTACAACATTTGATCTTGCCATTCCACCCGTCCTACACCTACATCTGAGATAAAGTAGGCTGCAAATTGGTCCCTCATTTAGCCAACTTCAACAGATGACCTGAGAGTGTGCTGATTGAATTCAGGCAATGGGTTTGCAGCAGGTTCATCTAGTTCAAAGTTAGGGTGCTCTTTAGCCATCACAAAATTATGAAGAACCACACAGCCCTTCACCACCTCATCCACTGTTTACAGTTTAAGATCAATGGCAGTGGCAAGAATTCGCCATCTGGATACAAGAATCCCAAAGGCACACTCTACAGTTCTTCTTGCCCTGGTGAGTCTGTAATTAAAGATATTTTTGGTGTGGTCCAAGTCCCGGCTGGAGTAGGGTTTAAGCAGGTTTTGGCACATTTGAAAGGCCTCATCCCCAACCATTACAAATGGCTGTGCCGGACCTTCGGTGTTGGGAAGAGGCCGTGGCCTGGGGAAATTGAAGTGGTTGCCATACAACCTCCGGCCCATGTCAGAGTTCTTAAAAGCCTAGGAGTTATTCCCACGGCCAAATGACCCAATGTCCACTGCAACACACACACAAAGTCTGCATCCGCAATGGCCATGAGTACTGTAGAAAAGTACTTTTTGTAGTTGTAGTACGCCGAGCCTGTTCTTTTTGGTTTGATTATCCGGATGTGTTTCCCATCCACCGCTCCCAAACAGTTGGGGAACTTTGCAGACTGTCCAGAATTTTCCTGATATTTCTATCCACTTTTCGGCGGTGGGCAGGGGCATAAATTCTGGACAGAGAACGTTCCACAAAGCCCGGTAGGTGTCCGCAACAATTCCCGACAAGGTGGATATTCCAATCCAGTACCAGAAGTGGAGTGAAGAGAGGCTCTCTCCAGTAGCCAGGAATCTGTGAAACAGAGAAAGAACAAAAAATAATATTTATGTATATGGTTTTTTTAAACAAAAAAAAAAAAAAAAAAAAAATAATAAGTAAATGGCATAAAAATAATTCTGCAGCCTTTTGTTTACTACATGGCAGAACAATAAATCTGCCAGCTTTGGAACAGTACATGTCAGAACAAAGAAAATTATGCAGGCATTGGTTTTGCAATACGTACGGTAATGTGATCAGGGGCCGTTCCTCCGGAGGACCGCACGACGGAGCTGTGTGTCCCGTCTCCGGATGGATTGTTGAACACGACCAAGTAAATCCCTGAAGCTTTGTTGGGACATCCTGTATAGTCTGTAAACTTCTCCGGATTTGCATGGAGCTCGCTATAGAGGGTGTGGTATGCTCCACGGCTCTCCCGAAGTTCAATAATCGGATGTATCCACAAACTCCCCAGCTGCAGTCTTCGCTGTCTCTCTCTCTCCCTTTGCAGATGGCAAGCAAATACGTAAGACCGAGCCATCACGATGTCAAGATCCAAGCTGCAGTGAAAACTCTTCCAGCGCAGATCCATGTTGACAAGAGAAAAAGCAAGCAAATGTGAAGAATTCGGCTGTAAACAGGGTCTATATAAAGAATTCCCATAACACACGCCCGCTGATGTCCCATTGGTGGAGTCTGTTGCAAGAATTTTTCAAGGATTTTTCTCCTGCGAAATGTGACACCTAGGACAACCCAAGCGCATAAAAAACGCAAACGCATGCAAAAACGCTTGAAATTGAATACAAAAGCTGCGTTTTTGTCGTCATGTGCACGCTGATGCGACAATATCGCGGCATTTGCGCTTTTTTACATGCGTTTTAGGTGTGCTCAAAACGCTGCGCAAAACGGCGCAAATGTGAACTTAGCCTAAACATGTGGGAAATGTTACTTATTACGTTTTTTGTGTGCCATATCTCTGATTTAAGAGCATAAATATTCAAAGTTAGAAAATTGTTAAATTTTTGCCAAATTTCCGCTGTTTTGACAAAAGAACGCAATTTATATGACTGAAATTTTACCACTGGGGGCGGGGCCTAGCTCTTGATGTGAGAAGTCGGGTGGCTGTGCTTCTCTGCCACCATTAGCCTCAATTATCCTGCACAGAGCCCGAACCAGCTAATTCCTTTACCAGGATCAGATGTCTGAAGGTCCCAGGATTCAGGGGCGAGCTTCTGCCAGACTCAGAGACAGACATGGGCCGCAAAAGGCAGAAAGATGCTGGAGCCTGCAGCAGTGCCTCAGTCCAAGATGGCACTGAGAGAGAGGAGGAGGCGGGAAGAAGAAGAAACAGCCTTTGCACAGAGGCTGGAAGTCTCAGCCCGGCTGAACAGGAATGTGAAGGGCATAGAGACAGATGAAGAAGGAAATGGAGAGAGTGAGAAGCACAGAGATGAGGAGGAAGACGATGAGGAGATGCCTGTGCTGAATGCAGAGCTGGAGCAGGAGGAAGAGGGGGATGGTGACACTGTGCAGTTAGCTGAAAGTGCAGATGTAGCAGAGCCCACCCTGCGGGATGTATTCCAAGCTGTCTTATACTGCAAGACTGCCTTAACTGCTCTAACAAAGCAAGTGAATTGCTTGAAAGAAGAAATGGGAGGCATAAAAACATCTATGCAGAAAGTTACAGCCAGATTAACTGAGGTGGAGGACAGAGTTGGTGTAACAGAAGATCACTTAACCTCAGTGCAAAAGACACAACAGCAGCACACTCAGAGGATCACGGTAGTAGCCAATAAAAATGATGACCTGGAAAACCGGTCACGTAGGAACAATTTACGCATTGTGGGCATCCCTGAGAGAGCTGAGGGTGCTGACCCCACAACCTTTATTGAAACCTGGCTGCTGGACAAGTTTGGTGCTGATAACTTGTCGAGAGTGTTTGCGGTGGAGCGTGCCCATCGCGTACCCATGAGACCCCCAGTGCCGGGAGATGGACCTCGCACGATGCTAGCCAGAATCCTGAATTGCAGAGACAGGGACACTATCTTACGAAAGGCTGCAAAGTTGACAGATCTTAACCTGGAGGGCAAACGAATCGAAATATACCCGGATTACTCAGCCGAGGTGCAAAAGTTGCGACTGCGGTATGGCGAAGTGAAGAAACAGCTCCGCTCTTTGCATTTGAAATACTCTACAATTTATCCTGCTAAATTAAGAGTGGAAGCTTTTGGAAAGGTCATTTTTTTCCCGTCACCGGTTGAGGCTGCTTCGTGGTTGGAGCGCAACCGGAGCAAATTGAGAGAAGATAATGGCAATATGACCACATGACCCTGCTAGACTGATCACTGGACAGGGTTGTGGCGCTGCTTTACTCTGCGAAATAGGAGCGCAGAGGAGGGGGAGAACTCCCCACTGGGATCTACGTATTATGGTTAATTGTTTGACTAATGGTTCGGGACTATGCATACTGTTGACAATATGGCGGAGAGGCTGCCAATGATGGAGGAGGACACGACGCATGTTGAAGTGCGGAATACTGAGAAGTTGCTCAGGTTCTTTGAGCTCCCACTCTCACGTTGGGGAGAGAGTGACAAGTGCAAAAGGGGAAGGGTGGGGGGAGGGGAAGCGGAGAGGGATGGGGGGAGGTGGGTGGGGCGGATTTGTAGGGAGATGGGGGTTTTCATGCTGTTTGACCGGGTATGATTGGGACCACAATGTAATGATGTTACTTGATGATGATGGATTGTTCTTTCTAATGCACAATGAGTAACCGTACTGTTCGGATGTTAAGTTGGAATGTACGTGGTATATCTGATAAGGTTAAGAGGGCGGCTGTTCTGAATCATATCAAATCCTGTGAACCTATGATCGCGTGCTTGCAGGAGACACATCTCACTAGAGACACTATGCCTGGATGCTAAAGACATATCATTCTACTTATTCCTCGTACTCCAGGGGGGTGTCAGTCCTAATACACAAAAACACACATTATGAAGAGCTGGAAGTGCATGTAGACAGTGAAGGGCAGTATGTATGGATTGCTTGCAGATTGTTCGGACACAAAATGATTTTAGTGGCTTTATATATCCCTCCACCTTACTCTAAAAAGAAACTACAAGCAGTACTGGAACTGACGGGCAGATGGGGGGAGACTCCATTGTTGATTATGGGAGATGTTAATAACACTATGAATGATTTTTGGGATAAAGTACGACCGGCAGGTACGGAAGCTGGACAGGACAGGATGACTGCCTTTGGCAAGTATGTAGGGGAACTTGGGCTGGTAGATCTGTGGAGAGTACGAAATGAGGGTAAGAGGACTTTTTCATGTCATTCGGCAACACATGGAACACTGTCGAGGATAGACCTGGCTTTGGGGGATACCGCTATGGACGGGATGGTGGGGGAGGTGGAATACCTACAGAGGACTCTCTCGGATCATGGTCCTATGGTGGTCACGCTTCTGGTGAGATCTGCTCGGGGTCAGAGGGGAGGTTGGCGTCTACACCCGACGTGGCTTAAAGTGGTGGACATGGGTGGCATAACCAAAGAGCTAGAGCAGTTCTTCCAAATGAACGAAGGGAGTACTGAGGCCACAACGGTATGGGATGCCATGAAGGCATTTATGAGGGGACTTTTTATAAGTGAGATTGCGAGGTGTAAGACCAAAACTAAATTGGCAGATAAACAAATAAAGGATGACCTGACAAGAGCGGAGGCAGACATAATTTTGGCGCCAACGAGTGAAGCTCACAATAGACTAAAATTGGCTCAGGAGGCAGTTGATAAACTGCACATGATGCAAGCTGAGAGGAAAAGGGCATTTCAGCAAGCTCAATTCTTTGAAGAAGGAGAGAGAGTAGGTCACTTGTTGGCGGTGATATCTGCGGCACAAAAGGAGTCTTCCAGGGTGTATAAACTGAGAGATCAAACAGGGACGACTCTGACAGACACAAAGGACATACTGGAGGTCTTCAAGGCATATTACATGGCACTGTACACTTCGAGAGCACGGGACACAGAGGGGGATGTGGAGAAATTTTTGGAAGGCATTTCACTACCTGAATTGTCTGAGGAAGATAGGTTGAGGTTGGAAGAACCTGTGAGTGTGAAGGAGGTGGAATGTGCAATACTGTCTATGCCCAATAACAAATCACCGGGAGCTGATGGTCTACCTGGGGAGGTGTACAGGGAGTTAGTGGAACTGCTGGCTCCGAAATTGAAATCTGTGTTTGATGAGGCTTTAGTGACGGGGGCACTGCCGAGATCAATGGAGGAAGCAGTGATAGTGGTTCTGCCGAAGGAGGGAAAAGATCCCATGGATGCGGAGTCGTACAGGCCCATTTCGTTGTTGACAACGGATGTCAAAATACTCGCTAAGATCCTGGCCACCCGGCTCACCGGGGTTGCGCATACCATTATACACGAGGACCAGTCGGGCTTTATGCCTAACCGCTCCACGGCTGTTAACTTAAGAAGATTATTTCTTAATATGCAACTGCCTGCTGATAATGGTGGCAGGAGAATAGTGATGTCATTGGATGCTAGGAAAGCATTTGATAGCGTGGAATGGCAATACTTATGGAAAATCATGGAACTGATGGGATTCGGCCCCGCGTTCATGGCCTGGGTGAAGTTATTGTACTCATCCCCAAAGGCGGTAGTTAAGGTGAATGGAGAACAGTCCGGGATGTTTGACTTGCATAGGGGCACAAGGCAGGGATGTCCACTGTCCCCGCTATTGTTCGCGGTGGCAGTGGAGCCCCTGGCGGCCAAGATTAGAGCTGAGAGGGGAGTGGTCGGATTTAAATTTGGGAAGCTGGAAGAAAAAATATCATTGTATGCCGACGACATCCTGTTGTTTTTGGAGAGTGCAGGAGAGACACTGGGGTGCGCGATGGATGTAATTAAACAATTTGGGAGCATTTCGGGACTGGAGATAAATTGGCACAAGTCTTATGTCATGGCTGTGGATAGAGCAATAGAAGCGGAGGAGATAGATGAGAGGGGGAAACAACTCCAGCTAGTTTCACAGTTTAAATACCTAGGGATATGGGTGGCTCTTCCACTGTCCCGATTCACGGATCTGAATTTGGTTCCTCTGCCAGAGAAATTTAAAGGGAAAATAGGCGCATGGTGCAAATTGGCTTTAACGGTAACGGGTAGAACTAACCTGATTAAGATGGTCCTTATGCCACAACTAATGTACGTTTTGCACAATTCGCCGATATGGCTACCAAAAAAACGGTTTCGGGGCATTGATTCTATCTTCAGATCCTTGATATGGAGCAAGAAGCAGGCATGGATTAAATTTGGAACTCTGCAAAAAGGAAAGGAAGAGGGAGGACTGGCCGCACCAAATCCATGGGTCTATTTCTTGGCAGTACAGGGCCAGCATGTCAGGGGATGGAGAGAGCTCGATTGTGGAGGAGCAGCTCACCGGGTGCTGGTACATGTGACGGGGAGACGCCCACTTATCCAGGGTCTAGAGGATGGTACCTTTAAGAAACTGGGAGCACCATATCCTACCATAGGCATGATTCAGAAGGTATGGGACACCATTAAAAGGATCAGAGGGGTGGATGAGCTGACTAGGTACTCACCGGTGTGGAACAATGAGCATCTGCCGGAACTTAATAAGCTGCGTCAAATGGGCAATTGGAAGGCGAAAGGAGTAAGATATGTGTGCCAGCTGCAGAGTGGAACGGACCTGAAGACCTTTGAGACATTGAGAGAGGAATTTGATTTGCCTTCGGTATGGGGGTTTCAATACTATATGCTTCGACATGCTTGGAGGGCACAGTGTAGATTGGGAGCCATGACGGTTCAGGGTGACATTGTACTAGAATTTGTGTGTATGAAAGGAGGGACGAGGGGAGTTATATCGAGCATATATCATGATCTACTACACTCCTATCTGGGGGACAATCACCTCACTGCAAAGAGTAAATGGGAGAGGGAGGTGGGTACCCTCACAACAGAACAATGGGAGGCTATTCTTGAATATGTCCAGAAGATCTCTCTAAGCGAGCAGGCACGGCTCTCCCAATTATATGTAATACATAGAACATACAAAACACCGCTGGTCCTATTCAAGGCGGGCTTGAGGGGAGACTCTAGCTGCCCTAGATGTGGCACAGACCAGGCCGGACTGTTACATATGTTATGGTCGTGTCCGCGGCTGGGGGCATACTGGCTGGTCGTTATCAACAAAATTGAGAGAGCTTATGCATGTACGCTCGACAGGAATCCAGTGCTGTGTGTTTTGGGGGAGGTGGATGGGATACCTGTCTCAGAACATTACAAAGTGGCAATAGCAAGGTTGCTGTATGTGGCACGCAAACTAATAGCACGAAAATGGAAGGATTCGGAACCCCCCACTAGGAGGGAATTTATTGCTCAGACACGTACGGTAATGCATTTAGAGGAAAGCATTTACAGGCGAAGGCATGGTGAAAGCACTTTCGAAAAAATATGGTCCGCCTGGATGGCGGTGATATGATTGCTAAGACTCTCAAGTATACCCGGCATAAGGAGTATTGGGGGAGGGGGGAGGGGGGGATGGCTTTGATTGTATTACTACAAGATATGTGAATTGTTACATGTATATTGATATCCACTGTTTATTGTTTAAAATCTTTTGAAACCTAAATAAAAATAACTGGTTTAAAAAAAAAAAAAAGAAATTTTACCACTAACATGAAGTACAATATGTCACGAGAAAAACAATGTCAGAATCACTGGGATCCATGGAAGCGTTCCAGAGTTATTACCTCATAAAGGGACAGTTGTCAGAAATGTAAAAATTGGCCATCATTAATGTGGAAACCAGCCTTGGGGGTAAAGGGGTTAAACGGTAAAGTGCTTAGTGCATTGCAATTATGTCAGTAGAAAAAGAACCAGGCGATAGCATTACCTCTACTTACCACCCTAAGTAGCAAGTGCCTAGAGAAAACTGCTCTGTATATCTCCATCCCATGCCCTATGATTCCTTACCCATCATGTGGTGTATTTGGAGCAATGCCGTGCTTCCCCAACGCACGTTTCGTGTTAGCTTAGTCAGGGGGCAATGCTGCATTGTGTGTAGCGCTTGATCTTTAAATAAACCTCTCATCAGCCCCAACGGCGCATGTGCCCCGTCATCCGCGCCGGGAAGTGCATAACAGTCAATGCTCCAACATTTGTTTTCTCATTTTGACTCTCATAGTTGTAGTCTACCTATGATGTCAATTACAGGCCTCTCAATAATTTTAACCTGTTAATCCCTGGAGCTTTCTTCGGTTTTGTGTTTTTGTTTTTCGCTTCCTTTCTTCCCAGAGTCATAACTTTATTTTTCTGCCAATATGGCCGCGTGAGGGCTTGTTTTTTGCAGGACGAGTTGTACTTTTGAACAATACCATTGACTTCATCATGTTGTGCACTAGAAAACGGGGAGAAAATTCCAAGTGCAATGAAATTGCAAAAAAATAAAATAAAAAATGCAATCCCATACTTGTTTTTTGATTGACTTTTTTTTTTTTTTTTTTTTTACTAGGTTCACTAAATGCTAAGGCCTCTTTCACACATCAGGTTTTCGCCGTCAGGCGCGATCCGGCGCTTTTGACAGAAACCGGATCCGGCAAAATGCAATGCCGGATCCGGTTTCCCCCCCATTGACTTGCATTTGCGCCGGATCGCCATGCGTTTCATCTGGTTTTCGCCGGATCCAGCAATGTGTCGCGATCCGGCGTCTGGAAAAAACGGCTACTGTAACGTTTTTTGTCTCCGGCGAAAAAGCCGGACACGCCGGATGCGGCGCGTCCGGCTTTTTCACACAATGAAAGCCTATGAGCGCCGCAATGCGCCTGATCCGGCGAAAGCCGGATCCGGTGGCCGGATCCGGTTTTTTTGGTCTGAGCATGCTCAGTAGCTCTGCCCACTACAACCTGTCAAAGAAGGGCTGTAGGAACATGCTATATATAGTTTTCCAGTAGCCAATCCCGTTCGGAAGGCCACAAGGGTCAATTTTAAAAACCGGATCCGGCGTAATCCGTCGAAAAACGGATAGAAAAACGGATGAACCGGATTAGACGGATCCGGTTATGTCTGTCAAGAACAAGACGGATCCGGCAGAAAACCGGATCCGGCACATCAGGTTTTACAAAACATTTGCCGGATCCAGCATTCCGGCACGACGCCGGATCGCGCCTGACGCCGAAAACCTGATGTGTGAAAGTAGCCTTAAACTGACCTGCCATTATAATTTTTAGGTCATTACGAGTTCATAGACTCCAAACATGTCTAGGTTCTTTTTTATCTACGTGATGAAAAAAAAATTTCAAACTTAAAAGAAAAAAAAAAATTGTGCCATTTTCGGATATCCGTAGCATCTCCATTTTTCTTGATCTCGGGTTCGGTGAGGGCTTAGCTTTTTTTCATGCCGAGCCGACATTTTTAATTACACCATTTTGGTGCAGATACGATCTTTTCATTTTAATGCAATGTCACGGAGACCAAAAAACGTAATTCTGGCATTTTGTCTTTTTCTCTCTACACCGTTTAAAACTAATAGGGCAATTCTGAACACGGCGATACCAAATATGTGTATGTTTGATTTTATTTTTATTGTATTATTTGAATGTGGCGAAAAGGGTGATTTGAACTTTTATATTTTTTTATATTTTTAAAACATTTATTTTTACGTTTGGCATGCTTCAATTGCCTCCATGTGAGACTAGAAGCTACCACAACCCGATCGGCTCTGCTACATAGAGGTGATGAGCAGATCGCCTGTACATGGTGAATTTACTCATTTGCTATGAACGCCAACCACTGGGTGGCGGTCAAAGCAAACCGGCACTGACAACCATAGAGGTCTCCAAGAAACCAACGGTTGTCATGCCAACACAATGGGGACCCGCGATCACGTGCACCGGTGTGCGTATTTCTGACGCCATTGCCGGAAATGCTTATTAAAAGCCGTTGTCAGTGTTTGACAGCGGCATTTAACCGGTTAATAGCCACGGGTGAATCGCATTTCCACCCACGGCTATTGCGGGCACATGTCAGCTGTTCAAAACAGCTGACATGTTCCAGGAAAGATGTCAGCTCACCGCCGGAGCCCTCATCAAAAGGGAGTTAGTCCGACATCGGCGTAAATGTATGCCCGATACTGGAAAGGAGTTAAGTGGGAGAACTTGCACAATTGGTGGCTGACTACATACTTTTTTCCCCACTGAAAATACACTGCAGAGTACTATACTGTATTATTCTGTATTACATACTGCTCGGTACTACTTCTCCTGTCCTGTATACTAGGTGTAATTCAAAGTAGCTGTATTATTCTGTAGATGCACAGAAATACTTCTTTCCTGTATACTGGGTGTAATTCTCAGTAGCTGTATTATTCTGTATATACAAACACTGCACAGTACTACTCCTTTCCTGTTTACTGGGTTTAATTATTAGTATCTGTGTTCAGAAACTTTCCCACACTCATTAGTTCATCCCCGGTCAGCCAGGGCGACTGCGCAGACATGATGCAATTCATTCTGCAGTGGTTTACAGCGGACTGGAAGCCAGGGCGACTGCGCAGACATGATGTAATTCATTCTGCAGTGGTTTACAGCGGACTGGAAGCATTAGCACCGGTCCCTGTTGTAAACTAGTTAACCCCTTGTGATGGATTGCAGCAGGGGACCTAACAATGAACGGCGGCGAAGTATGGATATTGTTTTTTAATTTTTTTTTACAAGGGATTCTGTTAGATTAGCAGAATACATGTCATCAAAAACTTTGTGATTATTTCATTAAAAGACTTTTTAGTGTGTCTCTTTAACCCTTTACTACTATAGGATTAATAATGGATAGGTGTCTTTTAGATGCGCCTTTTCAGGGGCGGCTGGGGGCAGATTCTTTTTAGCCGGGGGGGGGGGGCGCGCAAAAACAATGGTCCCTCCTTAGGCTATTAATATCTGCCCTCACTCACTGGCTTTCCCTCTCTGGCGGAGAAATTACTGCGGGAGCCCAAGCAAAATTTTCCAATGAATTAATTTAACACCTACATGTCCAAAATTTTACACACATACCCAAATCTAAATATTAGTCAAAGACATATAAAAAACTAAATGAAATGACTCACTGTATGTAGACCAGGTGTCATTTCATGTCGGTGTAATGGTAATGTAAAATATGTATGACTTCTCTGGAACATTGCAGAATCTTCCATTCTCTTCCCTACAGATGAGACTTTAGCCTGTCACAGCTGCTGCTTCGTATTCTGTCCCTGCAGCCACTCCACCCCCTTGTTCATCCCCCCCTCCTCGGCTCACACACACTGTGCAGCTCTGTGTAATATGAGATCCCAGTGAGGATTCTTCCCCCTTAGCCAGGAAAGGATTTCTTTTGTTTGAAGCACCATGCGGCTGGATACAAGTATGGGAAATATTAAAGAGGCTGGATCGCGAAAACAATACGCAACAGAAATATAAAAATTACATGTCTGCGAAGGGCACCGACCCAGCTTCCTAGCCCATGTTTTTCACGGTCCATGCACGAACAGAACCCAAGAAATGGATTTCGCCTGAACCATGTAAAATAATTAGTCCGTGTTTGGTCTTGAATTATTGTCTTCGACAGGCTGGAAAAGATGAGACTATGTGCGTGTTTATACGAGGTACCCTCTGCAAGATATAGTTATTATAAGTTTAGTAGTCAGAATTGTAACTCCAAGAGCAGGAGGACCACCATAACCAGACAGCCCCTTTTATGATGTCATGACCCAAAACTATAGAGTACACTCAGTCGGGAGGTCATTCCTGCCAGAGATCTCATGCCAAGACGTTCTCAGATGAGTGGAGACGTTTGGCTCCGCCCTCCTCCCCACATGGTTAGTCTAAAGACCATCTATGCAAATGTAAATATTAATCTTCATTTTAGTTCCGTTTATTCTATATTTGCTTGGTACATATCTAATGTCTCAACTTTGTAAAATCTTTTTTTTTTGTATCAATAATTTTTGTTAAGATTTTTTATAAAACAATTATACACCGCAACAAACATGCGGACAGTTGAAAAAGATGTCCTATAACAGCAGGACAATAAAATTCAAAGTACAAATAGATAACAGCTGAAAATTCTGCATAATAGGTGTTACACCACCCGCTGCCACGCTCCTCGCTGCTCCCGCTGTGCCGCTCGCAGCAGCATCTTCTGCCCCGCCTCCCAAACACCGGCTCGCTCACCTCTCCCGGCGCGCCCCCGGAAGGCGCGCGCATCCTCCTGCGTCCTCTCCGCCGCCGCCGCTGCCGGCCTTCCGTGCCCGTCGGGTGCGCCACTAATCCTGTTTCCACTGCTCCACCCCCTGGCCCCTCCTGACCCGGAAGCGCTGCCTGCCGCCCTATATCTAGCAGTCTCGCCTCCTGCCTGACTATCCATTGTGCCTAGCACGGCTGATTCAGGTCCTCTCTGCTCTGCACTTCCCCAGCCTAGCGCCCTGTCCTGTTTTCTCTGTGTCCCAGTGTCCTCTTGTGATTGCTCCCTCTGTTTTTTCCTAGTGTCTGCTTCGTCTCCGGTCTCCAGCTCCCGCCGCAGGGTCTACCTCTGTCTGCCTGGATCCGTACCTGCCTAGCCTAACCTTTGTGGCTATCCCTGTTCTCTCCCTACTGTGTCCCCGGGTACCAGCTTCCACGGCGATAGTCTCTCTGAGGCTTGCCCCAGACGCTCCCTGTATAGGGGGTGGTCCACTTGGCCAGCTCGCCTCGAGGAGGTTCGTCGTCGCGGTCCTGCGGGTTCACTTCCGGTTCCCCTCAGTCCTACAGCATAACAATAGGGTTAAGGGATACAATATGCAACATAGGAAGCAAGGGTAGGTATGATAAGTAAGATCTAAGATCACAGGTCCATCAATCAGGACTGGAAGGACGAAAACTTGGACATCACCCAGGGGGACCATCAATTCCTTATTTTATTTTTGGTAAACATATCTGAGGTCAGAAGGAGCTCGTATTGGTAATGTTTATTGACTTTTTGGATAATTTCCAATTTAGAAGGGATAGTTATTTCTCTCCAGTGGTCCGCCAGACACATACGTGCTGCTATTAGAATGTGTGATACAATTGGTCTCAAATCGTCAGGGAATATAGGTAAACCAATCCCCAAAACTGCTAGCGGACCGCCCAGACCTCCAGGCAGGCCTGTAACTGAGATAATAATGTTAGACACTTCTTCCCAAAAAGGCCGGATGAGCGGGCAATCCCACCACACGTGCCCCAGGGAACCAACACCCGAGCAGCCCTTCCAGCAGGATCGGGGATAGGAACCACGGAATCTGGAAATCTTCAGCGGGGTGTAATACCAGTCAAAGTGAACTTTCTTAAGCTGCTCAAGATGACTGATACAGGAGGAATATTTCTGCAAGTCGCCAGAAGCAGACCACCATTGGTCCGGGGTTGAGGAGAAAGCAAGAGCTCCTTCCCAGCGCCTCATATATGCCTGTTTAGGACCATTACCGTGGGAATTAATCACTTTATATACTACCGAGAGGCCGTGTTTTTGAGAGGAGGAAGAACTAAAAAAAACGCTGTATTGGCGAGCAAACAGCATTATGGAAGGATAAGGGAAATACACATGAAATTAAAAAATGCCGAATTTGCAGGTACTGGTAGAAGTTATTTCTGTGAAGGCCAAATTCATCCATTAGGACAGAGAAAGGTTTCAACTCTTGAAATAAGATGATATCTTTCATGACCACAATACCATTCCTCACCCAATTACCTAACGGTGAGGCCATCCACATGAAGCTCCGAGGCTCTAATAGAGATAAACTCAAATTCAATCACCTGACGAGAAGAGACCAGGCTCAGACCAGTACGAAAATGCCACTTTCCTTGTCTGTAAGGGAAGAGAGGGGGCAAAGGAGCCAAGCACTTGGACCTCCAGTAGAAATCTCAAAGTCCCACGCGGGGCCAAGTATTTCTCCACAAAAACCCAATTGTGAGTACTAGAATCATCATACCACCCCCCTTAACGCCTCTAGAACTGCTGCTTTATGATACAAATAAAAATTCCGGACCCCCAGACCACCATGTGAATAACCATAAAATAAGGTAGACATACCAACCCCCTAGGTTTCTTTCCTGCCCAAATAAACCTGCTCACAACTGCCTGCAGAAGAGAGAGAAACCTCTTGGGGAACCTCAAGGGAAGACAACGGAATAAATAATTTTTGGTAGGAACATCATCTTAACTATCTGAATGCGCGCCATCCAGGAAAGGGGTAAATTTATTTGATTGTCTATGTCCTTTCGAATGGAATCAAGCAGAGTATTAAAATTCTGTTTGACAATATTGGAAAGTTTACAAATCCTTAGTCCCAGGTACGAGAAGCCGTCTCGGGCCCAAGTATATGGGACCAGTGAGGAGATTCTATTTTTAACAGATGGTGGAACATTAACCGAGAAGAGAACTGATTTTCCTTCGTTTAGCTTGTAATACGAAATCTTAGAAAATTCAAGGAGATCGTTTTTGATCCCTATCACTGATCTTACACTATCAGTACAAGAGAGAATTACATCGTCTGCATATAGACCGATCTTATGCTCTACAGGGCCTATTTTAACTCCTGAGATTTCCGGGTTGAGCCTAATGGACTCCGCCAGGGGCTCCATGACTAAAGCAAAAATTATAGGGGAAAGGGGGCAACCCTGGCGGGTCCCATTAGTCAGGTCAAATCTATCAGAATAGAAGCCAGCTGTACAGACCGAAGCATTTGGTCTTTTGTATAAGGCCATAATAGCACCCTTTATATTACCAGAGAAACCAAATGTGTCCAAAACGGCGTCCACATAGCCCCAGTGTACCCTGTCAAACCCTTTTTCCGCGTCTAAAGACAGGAACACACCAGGGGTACCACTGGACTCAAGAAAATCCATCAATCACTCTTCTAGCGCCATCTCTAGCCTGCCTCCCTGGGACAAATCCCACTTGGTCAGGGGAGACCAGGGCTGGCAAAACTGAGAGGAGTCTATTAGCCCAGACTTTTGCATATAACTTCACATCACAATTCAAGAGAGAGATAGGTCTGAAGTTACCAGGAGAGGTTGGAGGCTTCCCTGGTTTAGGAATAGGTGTGATTGTCGCAGCCAAGCTTTCAGATTGGATATCAGATGAGTCTCTCCATAGTGACAACGTTCTAACCAAAAATGGAGCCAAGATGTGCGCAAACTGGCGGTAGTAAGAATTTGAAAAACCATCTGGCCCGGGGGCAGAGAGTCTCTTAGAGGATTTTTTTTTTAATCAGATAGTTTTTATTAAAAGTTTTAGAAATGACAGGCATGTACAACTTACAACATGTTGTCAAACATTCCCTTCCCCCATAACACCCCCCTCCCCTTGTCCGATGGCATATAGACTGGTACATAGCGAATAAACCCAATTCCATCACACAACCATATCATATGAGAAATGATGATTAACAACCGACAGGAGACCACCCCCAGGGCCCACTCATTAATCTAGGAGATTCGAGGCAGCCACGCCGGGAACCTTCAACCATCCAGGGCTGTGGAGTCGGAGTCGGTGCTCATTTTGGTGGAGTCGGAGTCGGAGTTGGAGTCGGTATAAAATGGACCGACTCCTAAAATATATAATAAATTGGGTACAGTAATTCAATGCAGGATGTGATGAATATTTTTTCATAGGAGTTTGGGAAAGTTATGAAATGTCCTATAAATGGCTATTATATTCCTGATCTAAGGCTACATTCACACACAGCGTTTTTCCTGTGTTTTTTGAGGATACATTTTTCAGCTGCAAAAGCTGATCATCTTTTTAAAAAACTGCATCACCTGAAAGGTTTTTGAGCTCATAGATAATGTTTTCAATAGCAAAAGTAGATTAGAAATCTGCTCTATCCATTTATCCATATCTGTCTATCCATATCGTATCTGTACCAAAAAGAATGAAAACTGGGTAGTACACCAATATATATTCTGTTCTATATAAATATCTTGATTATTGGATCATAAAAATGATTAAATGTCTGAGGTTCACATTGTACTACAATAAATTTTTCACTTAAATATAAGCAATATGTGTGGGAGTCGGAGTCGTGGAGTCGGAGTCGGTGTAAGGGAAATTGAGGAGTCGGAGTCGCAGGTTTGGCTTACCGACTCCACAGCCCTGCAACCATCACTCCTCTGCAACCATCACTCCCATATTTTCCCAAAAATATGCGGCACACCCCTCCTGAGGTACACAAACTTTTCCCTATATAATATTTGGTTTAACCTATTAATATATTCTTTTCTTGAGGGAGTTTTGGCAGAGATCCAGTGATAAGCTATCAGCTTTCGGGCCACAAATAGCATTCTGGCCACAGCAATTTTAAGGTATTGATCCCCTCCCACCTCATCAACATAGCCCAAAACACATATCGTGGGGTCCCTGGGAATATCCTGTCCCGTGACCAAATGTATAAGGCCAAGAACCACGATCCAAAATATTTGTAGGCAGGAGCATGTCCACATCATATGTAAAATGTCCGCATTATCCATCGTGCACCTAGGGCACCTCGAATCCCACCGTAACCCTCTACTGAACAACCATTCGGGAGACCTGTATGTCCTATAGAGGATATATAGCTGAGACAGGCAGCCAGGCTCACTGAGACAGTCTGGGAATCATCTGTAGAATCGAGTCCCACTGTTCCGCTGATATCATACCCAGCTGTTGTTCCCACTTTGTCAGTGCACCAATAGGATGCCTTGACAGGACCTGTCCAAGTAAACCACCATACACCATCGAAATCAGTCCCCTGGTGGACCCCTGCATACCAAGCCTATGGACAATGACGTCGTGGTGTATGGTTAGGTCAACTTTTTTGCTCTGCACCATATACGCGTGACGCAGCTGCAAATATTGATAAAACATAGAACGTTGGAGGGGAAATTCCCGTCACAATTGCTCAAAAGTCTTAAAAACCCCTCCCTCCACCAGCTGCGACACCCACCATATGCCAATCCGCCTCCAGTGAGCAAAGCCTCTGAGCGTTTTCATGCATGGCAAATGCTGATTGTCCCATATGGGGGAGTACTTTGTAAGACCGCGTATTCCTCTCAGCTGCCTCAGCTTATCCCACACCCTAACCATTAGAAGTACCGTAGGGAACCTGAATGCAAGGGATCGAAATCTACCCGGCTCCAGACTCGACACCAGTGATCCCCGCCCCACTAGGAATTGAAGGATCTTCTGACCTCCCACCAAATCCACCAACTCGCCCTCCATTCCTCCCGCTACATGCTGGCATTGGGAAGACAGAAAATAAAGCCATGGGTTGGGCAACGCAAGTCCCCCCTCTTCTTTAGGTTTTTGCAAGTGTTCAAGTTTAATTCTCGCGCCTTGTTTTAGCCAGATGAGCTCTCTAAAAATCATATTAATTTTATGAAACCTGTTCTGGGGAAGCCAGACAGGGGAATTATGAAGGACATATAGGAGTTGCGGCATAACTACCATCTTCAACAGATTCACTCTTCCCACAACAGAGAGGTGTAGCTTCGCCCAGGCCTTAACCTTCTGTTTGATCCTATCCAACAGCGGAACAAGATTGAGGCTCTCATAGTCTGTCAGCTTATTGGATATTCTTATGCCCAAATATTGGAGGGACGTCGCAACCGGCACACCTACCACACTGCAGGAGCTTGAGTCCAGTGGAAGGAGCGCTGACTTCTCCCAGTTAATAACCAGACCCGAGACCTCCCCAAACGCCCCAAGAAGTGTCATCGTGTTTTGTAATGATCTGTCCGCGTCCGCTAAAAATAACAACAGGTCATCCGCATATAATGCTACCTTCTCCTCATGCTCCCCATACCGGAATCCCTCTATGCCAGCATCCGATCTTACCCTAGAGGCCAATGGCTCCACCGCAAGAGCAAACAGCAGCGGGGATAAAGGGCATCCCTGCCTTGTTCCTCTATGAAGTGAAAAAGGATCAGACAACTGACCATTGGCCCTCAACCGAGCACTCGGCTCCAAGTACAAGAGCTTGACCCAGCCAATAAAGCCCGGGCCAAAGCCCATACAGTGAAGCGTCGGCCATAAATAGTCCCACTCCACACTATCAAATGCCTTAGCGGCGTCTAGGGACAGAACCACCCTCTTCCCGGCATTATCAGCCCTCACCTGCATATTCAGATATAATCTCCTAATAATCATAGCCGTCGATTTGTTGGGCATAAACCCCGTCTGATCGGGGTGTATTAACACAGCTACTACCTTTGAGAGTCGAATGGCCAGGACCTTCGCCAAAAGTTTAATGTCTAGCGTCAACAGGGAGATGGGCCTATACGACGCGGGCAGAGTTGGTGTGACGTCTGCCTGCGGGTCTGGGCTGCAGCCAGGCAACACCCCGAGAAACACTGATACCCTTTACCCCTATACAGGGATCTGGATTTATAGCAGAGCCCAGGAGGCGCTGTCTGAATAGGAGCAGTGACCAGAGCAGGACGGTCGCCAGAAAGGTGTTCCAATACAGGACACGAACGTGGAGATATGCAAGTCTAAACCAGTCGGACAGCAATGGTACAAAAACGGTAGACAGAAGCAGAGTCAGATTCAGGCCGAGAGTCATAAACCAGGAGAGTAGCAGAGGTACAGAATCGTTAGGCAGAGGCAGAGTCAGATTCAGGCCGAAAGTCATAAACCAGAAGAGTAGCAGAGGTACAGAATCGTTAGGCAGAAGGAGAGTCAGAAGTCCAGGTCAAAGTCAGTCAGAAAGTAATTCACACAGTAACACACGGGGGGAACCAAGAATATATCCGGCGGCTTGCAAGTCCAGTCCCAAGGTATTTCAGGGATCAGGTCACCCCTCATAGGTTCCTGAACTGATGATGTCATCAGTACCGCCCCCAGGACCAGGCCAGATGGAGATGCAGTAACCTCTTGATGACTGACAGAGGGGCGGAGCCTGCGTCCACCAGATGCCTGCGCAGGTGCCCTTACTCTGTCAGCACCATAACTCCCGGGCGAGCCATAGCGCCTCCTAGTGACCACGACAGGAGCAGCAGACCCAGAATTTAACGGCGACGTGACAGACCGGCGCCTCCTAGAGGCTAAAGGCGGGACAGTAGGCTCTGAGCCTGACGTGACAGAACCACGGCCCCTTCCAGTGGCCGAGGCAGGAACAGCCGTCCCTGAGTCTGACGATAAAGTGGCGGTACGGCGCCTCCTAGTGGCCGCGACCGGAACAGCAGGCCCTAAGTCTGGCGGAAACGTGACAGTACCCCCCCCCTCCAAGAGGGGCCTCCGGACCCTCAAAACCCGGTTTATCAGGGTGAAGGAGGTGAAACCTTCTAATCAACCCCTTGGCATGAATGTCACTAGCGGGGACCCAGGACCTCTCCTCTGGGCCATAGCCTTTCCAATGAACTAAATATTGCACAGACTTTCTCACGAAACGGGAATCAAGGATGCCCTGGACTTCGTACTCCAAGGCACCCTTGACCAAAACTGGAGGAGGAGGGGATTGGACGGGACGAATTGGGGAGCGGTACACCTTGAGAAGGGATTTGTGGAAAACATTAGGAATTTTAAAAGCCTGAGGGAGCTTTAAACGAAAGGCTACCGGGTTAATTACTTCTAATATCTCGTAGGGACCAATAAACCTGGGCCCCAGTTTGGCAGACGGCACCTTAAGCTTAATGTTTCTGGTAGACAGCCAAACTTTGTCCCCAACTCCTAGGTGCGGCCCCGTGGACCTCCGTTTATTTGCGGCCGAAGCCTGCCTGACCTGGGACCCTTTCAAGTTTGTGTTCACCTCTGACCAGATTGTCCTTAAGTTACGTATGGAATTCTCTACTCCCGGAAGCTCCGACATCTTGGCCGAAAAGGAACCAAAACGTGGGTGCAAACCATGATTGCAGAAGAACGGGGTGGTTTTGATAGATTCCTGGTATTGGTTATTTAGAGCGAACTCAGCTAATGGGAGATGTTCCGCCCAATCAGACTGATGTTCCGAGACATAGCAGCGAAGATATTGCTCTAGAGCCTGGTTGGTACGCTCCGTTTGACCATTGGTCTCAGGGTGGTAAGCGGAGGAGAAGGATAATTCAATACCAATACGTTTGCAGAATGCCCTCCAGAATTTGGAAACAAACTGGGTACCTCGGTCGGACACGATATTCTCTGGAGCGCCATGCAGCCTTATCACATGAACAATAAACAACTTACTCAGAGTTTCTGAATTAGGTAATCCAGAGAGGGGAACGAAATGACATTGCTTACTGAACCTGTCCACCACCACCCAGATACATGTTTTCCCCTCTGAGGGTGGTAGGTCAGTAATGAAGTCCATGGAGATGTGGGTCCATGGACTCTCTGGAGCGGGCAAGGACTGGAGCCAGCCGGCAGGCCGATTGTGAGGGGACTTGGCACGAGCACAGATTTCACAAGCTAGTACAAAATCCTTGCAGTCCTTAACTACCGTTGGCCACCAAAAACTCCTAGTCACAAGTCTGGCGGTATTATTGACCCCAGGATGGCCTGCCAGGACAGAGTCGTGCGACTCCTTCAGAACTTGTAGGCGAAACGGCGCTGGAACAAACAATTTCTGGGGGGGCGTCGAGTCAGGGGCTGGTTCTGGGGATCTACGGATCTCCTCCAGAAGGTCCAGAGACACAGCCGACACAACAATACCATTGGCCAGTATTGGAACTGGCTCCGAGTCCTCAGCCTGTGAGGGGCAGAAACTTCGAGAGAGAGCATCAGCCCTCACATTTTTGGTACCAGGACGAAAGGTTATTAAGAAGTCAAACCTAGAGAAGAACAAGGCCCACCTCGCTTGTCTAGGATTTAATCTTTTAGCTGACTCCAGGTAAGTCAGATTCTTGTGATCTGTAATCACAGTGATCTTATGTTTGGCGCCTTCGAGGAAGTGGCGCCATTCCTCGAAGGCCCATTTGATCGCCAATAACTCCCGATTACCTATATCGTAATTTTTCTCAGTGGGAGAGAATTTGCGGGAGAAAAAGGCACATGGGCGAAGCTGAGTGAGTGATGCAGTGCCTTGCGACAGCACTGCTCCCACTCCGACCTCAGAGGCGTCCACCTCTACAATAAACGGGCGGTCCAGATCAGGCTGAACCAAAACTGGGTTGGCTACAAAGCACTCTTTTAACAAAGCAAAAGCCTGAATTGCCTCAGGGTTCCAATTGGTCACGTCTGCCCCTTTTCGGGTCAAATCCGTGAGTGGTTTAGCAATTTCGGAGAAACCCCTGATGAATTTTCGGTAATAATTTGCAAACCCTAAAAATCGCTGCAGCGCTTTTAGCGACTTGGGTTGCACCCAAGTTTTAATAGGTTGGATCTTGGCAGGATCCATACGGAAGCCTGTGCTTGAGACCACATATCCTAAAAATTGTACCTCCTCCGCAAAAAAAACACATTTCTCCAGTTTAGCGAACAGGGAGTGTTCTCGCAGTCTCTGCAGTACGGAGCGAACGTGCTGAGCATGTGTCACAGGGTCAGCAGAATAAATCAAAATGTCATCTAAATACACGACGACATACACCCCACAAATGTCCCTGAAAATGTCATTTACAAAGTGCTGGAACACGGCAGGTGCGTTACTGAGTCCGAAGGGCATTACCAGGTACTCAAAGTGGCCAAGAGGGGTATTAAAGGCTGTTTTCCACTCATCCCCGTCTCTTATGCGGACTAGATTGTATGCCCCCCGGAGGTCCAGTTTAGTAAACCAACGGGCTCCCATTAGTTGATTAAAAAGATCAGGGATGAGTGGAAGCGGATACTGGTTCTTAATGGTGATTGCATTCAATTCCCGGTAATCAATGCAGGGTCTGAGACCACCATCTTTCTTTTCTACAAAGAAGAAGCCAGCTCCAACTGGTGAAATGGACGGTCTAATAAACCCCTTTTTTAAGCTATCAGCTATGTACTCGTTCATAGCCTGACGCTCTGGACCTGAGAGATTAAATATTCTCCCTTTTGGGAGACGGGCATCTGGAATCAGATCTATAGGGCAATCATACTTTCTGTGAGGGGGTAGCTTTTCAGATTTTGCAATAGAGAAGACATCCTCAAAATCTCTGAAGGCAAACGGTATGTGGAGGGGTTTAACTTTAACTTGGTTTACTGTTAGCGACATGCAGTTTTCCTGACAGTGTGAACTCCAGCGTATAACATCGCCTAGGTGCCAGTCGATGACTGGGTTATGCTGGCGTAGCCATGGCATCCCCAAAATGACTGCAGCAGACAAATTATCCATCACAAAAAATGACATAACCTCGGTATGCAATGCTCCCACCGACATAGTGATTTTGTCAGTAACAAATTTAACCCCCTCCTGGACAATAGATGTGCCATTAATAGCCGTAGTTTTTATAGGGGCATTAAGTTTTAATAGGGGTACACCGAGACTTTTAGCAACCAAAGAATCCATAAAATTCCCTTCAGACCCACAATCCACATATGCGTTCACACACTGAGATTTCTGACCAATAGAAAGGGCAATAGGCAATAAAACTTTAGCCGCATCTGCGGGCAATACCTGTGCCCCTGGGCAACCATAGCCAGAGTTGCCCAGAGGCCGATGTCTCAGTAGTATGGATCTCTGACGCTCAGCTCTCTCTGAAGGCTCCAGACTGCAGCATACTGGTGCAGGAAGATGAAAGTGCTCCTTCCGGCTGTGCACTGAACCAGGTGTTTAGGCCAGAAATCAGCTCAGTCAGAAGAAGGGAGAGAAAAAAAAAAAGTTCAGGGAGACTGCTTTTGTATATGGTGGATATATACACAAGAAGCAGTTTTTTTGTATGTGGCCGGATATAATGTGACGTCTGCCTGCGGGTCTGGGCTGCAGCCAGGCAACACCCCGAGAAACACTGATACCCTTTACCCCTATACAGGGATCTGGATTTATAGCAGAGCCCAGGAGGCGCTGTCTGAATAGGAGCAGTGACCAGAGCAGGACGGTCGCCAGAAAGGTGTTCCAATACAGGACACGAACGTGGAGATATGCAAGTCTAAACCAGTCGGACAGCAATGGTACAAAAACGGTAGACAGAAGCAGAGTCAGATTCAGGCCGAGAGTCATAAACCAGGAGAGTAGCAGAGGTACAGAATCGTTAGGCAGAGGCAGAGTCAGATTCAGGCCGAAAGTCATAAACCAGAAGAGTAGCAGAGGTACAGAATCGTTAGGCAGAAGGAGAGTCAGAAGTCCAGGTCAAAGTCAGTCAGAAAGTAATTCACACAGTAACACACGGGGGGAACCAAGAATATATCCGGCGGCTTGCAAGTCCAGTCCCAAGGTATTTCAGGGATCAGGTCACCCCTCATAGGTTCCTGAACTGATGATGTCATCAGTACCGCCCCCAGGACCAGGCCAGATGGAGATGCAGTAACCTCTTGATGACTGACAGAGGGGCGGAGCCTGCGTCCACCAGATGCCTGCGCAGGTGCCCTTACTCTGTCAGCACCATAACTCCCGGGCGAGCCATAGCGCCTCCTAGTGACCACGACAGGAGCAGCAGACCCAGAATTTAACGGCGACGTGACAGACCGGCGCCTCCTAGAGGCTAAAGGCGGGACAGTAGGCTCTGAGCCTGACGTGACAGAACCATGGCCCCTTCCAGTGGCCGAGGCAGGAACAGCCGTCCCTGAGTCTGACGATAAAGTGGCGGTACGGCGCCTCCTAGTGGCCGCGACCGGAACAGCAGGCCCTAAGTCTGGCGGAAACGTGACAGTTGGGTCCTTATCCTTCTTCAACAGCACGGCAATGACAGCTTCTCGCATAGACGGTGGGAGAACACCCCGTTCCAAACTATCATTAAACACTGTCAATAGAGCAGGGAGCAACACCGTTCTATACCGTTTGTACACCTCAGCTGGCAACCCATCTACCCCAGGTGCCTTACCATTGGACATGGTTCCCAGAGCCTCCTCCAACTCGTCCAGACTTAGAGGTCTATCTAGAGAGTGTCTGTCCTCAGGAGTCAGCCGTGGGAGATTGGCAGTCTCCAAAAAGGCAACAACATCCTCCGCCGGGGCCCTAGCATGTGAGGAATATAAGTCGGCATAAAAAGTCTCCAGAATTTTTAAAATCCCCAGTGCGTCAGTGAGTAGTCGCCCATTCACATCCTGAAGACCCTCTATAGTCGCAGACCCTCTCTGTGCCGATGTCACAACAGAAAGCAAATGCCCCACACTTTCCACACTCTCAAAATATTGAGTAGATTGAAACAGCCGTTTTTGCGCCGCCGCCTCCAATGTCTGTTTGGTCACCTTTGACTGCGCCTCCCCTAACCGCTTCCGAGTGGCAGGTGTGCTCTGTGTTGCAAGGGCCCTTTCCGCATCCTCCAGTTCCCTGAGTACAAGTTGTGATTTTGCCCTGGAGGCGGTCTTTATTTTAGAAATCTCTCGTATGTACATTCCCCTTAAGTACGCCTTTAAGGCCTCCCAGACAATCCCACTAGAAGCCGAGCCTCTATTAAAACTAAGATATTCCTGCAACTCAGGGATAAAGCCGTTATTCTTATCGATTAGCTGCAGCCAAAACGGGTTGAGGCGCCAGAGAGGTCAATCACTCCACCCGTTCCCGCCCCCCCCCCCCCCAAGCATGACTGAAACAGGCGAATGATCAGATACTGTTCGCGCCAGATATTTAACCTCTAAAGTTTTCCCCAGCATAAGATCATCACCCAGGGCCAAACCAATGCGAGATAGGGAGGAATGAGTAGAGGAGAAGTACGAGAATTGACGGACACCAGGGTTACGGCATCTCCACAAGTCGGTCAAAGCTATCTCCCGCACGAGCACCCCAAATGGCGTAAGATTACCTCCCAACCTCAGAGGTTCATGGCTACCCCTGTCCCAGTGTGAATCCAGATTATTATTAAAATCTCCCACCACCATATGCGGAACCCCCGGAAAATCTCTCAGAATGGTAAGAACTTTATAGATATCTATATATATACCTCCGCCATACAGCAGTAGAGTTATCAGCACCAGTGGGGTAGAAAAGATTATACAAGATAAAAGGACAAATTGCCCCTCTGTGTCCACCTCCACCCGGTGACACTTAAATTGAGTCCTGGAGTGAATCAATATACTAACCCCCCTAGAGTATTGGGAATGAGTAGAGTGAAAGCCCGCCTGTACCCATCTTTTATCCAGGATTCCCAGCGTCTGTGTGAGATGCGTCTCCTGCAAACAAACAACCGCAGGCTTCTGGTCCGTTATGAAGGAGAATATGGCCTGACGTTTTACCGGCGACTTTAACCCCCTGATATTCCAACTAAGTATCTTAAAATCAGCCATTATCATACCATAGCATATTGCCTGCCATCTCCCCCCCAACCGCACCACAGCCAATATTGAAATGTACAAATATGCCAAAGGACATTTTGAACCTAGTCCCTCCCCCCTCCCCCCAAAGAACACCCTCCAACATTTATTTGGGCTGAACCAAGGGTGCAACAGGTAAGGGTGCTGTCGAACCCTTCCACCCCATTCAGCAGGCGCTTCAGTTCCTTTTCACTACCCGCATTTGACAGGATATAACCCCACAGCACTTTGCATTTTTCCTTATCCATATTCAAACCAAGGCCCCATAAGGACCACAGATTCTTAAAAAAACAGC
Source organism: Dendrobates tinctorius (assembly GCF_039654945.1). NCBI lineage: Eukaryota > Metazoa > Chordata > Amphibia > Anura > Dendrobatidae > Dendrobates > Dendrobates tinctorius. The sequence continues at coordinate 15,521,986 of NW_027361686.1, read as the reverse complement.
ATATAACAGAATATAAGAATAAACAAAAATATAACTTCTTAGGCAGTCCATTGCCTCAGGACCGCAGACTTCAACCACAAGGCTCCATAATAACTGAGCGATATAAGATACCATCAGCCACATTCCTGCTCCTTCCCTTCCTTCCTCAGCTGTCGCTCGTTAAGGTCCAACCAGTCTACGGCTTCCCTGGGGTCCAGAAAAAAGTGGATTTTATTCCAGGCCTCAACACGCAGTTTAGCCGGGAAAAACATGGAGTACTTGACGCCACAGGCTCTCAGACGCTTCTTGATGTCTGTAAACTTCGCTCTCATCTTCTGAACCTCCGGCGAAAAGTCCGGGTAAAAGGAGACTCTGGATCCTTCTATTGTAAGGTCAGGGTGTTCTCTTGAGTATCTAAGGATAACGTCTCTATCCCTGTAATGGAGGATTTTAGCCAGCACAGGTCTTGGTGGATGACCAGGGAGGGGGGGGCCGAGTCGGGACTCTGTGTGCTCTTTCCACTGCGTATAGATGTGTTAGATTGTCCTCACCTACTTTTTCCTTAAGCCATGTTTCAATGAAGGCAGTAGGGTTCTTTCCCTCACAGCGCTCTGGCATGTCCACAATACGAACATTATTCCTTCTGGATCTATTTTCAAGGTCGTCAGTTTTAGCCCAGACAGCTGCCATGTCCTTCTTGAGCTCTGTACAATGGTGTCCTGAGTCAGAGGCCGAATTCTCCACAACACCCATACGTTTTTCCAGCTGGCTTGTTCTGTCTCTAACACTGTGCAGTTCATGTCGCACAGTCTGCATGGACTCCTGTAGAAAGCCCAGTTGTGTCAGGACATGTGAGATCGCAGTCCCGCAGTGCACCACTGCCAGCATTACATCTTTGTTGGTGGGCTCGTCTGGAACGTGTAGTTGCAAGACTGTGAGGTGTTGTTTATTTCTTTCCACCAGATCACTCCAGCTAGGCTCAGCTCCCTTCCCCCCCTGCGCTCTGGCATGGGCAGCCTCCTCCTCCTCCCCCCCCCCATTCCCGGGCTCATGTCCTCTGCCACAGTCTCCTGGTCCATATCAGAGTCCTGGAGAGGCTCCTGTTCTGCCTCGGCCGTGCGGGCAAAGCGCTGCAGCCTGACCGCCACTGCCCTGTTCCTAGCCGCGCTGTCTTCTGCGACCTCCTCTAAGGCGCTCGCTGTGGCGGCGGCGCCATCTTGGCTCCCCGCTCCGGCCTCTCCTGCCACCCTTCTCTGACCTTTTTTCCCCATATCCTGGGGTGAAGCAGCGATCTCCGGTGCCTCGCGGTGTCCGATGCAGCCTCCAGGGGTTATACTAGCCGTGCTGTGGGGACGGAACAGCTGAATTAAGCAGGTATATGCGGGAGCTCTGCGGGCACACGTCTTCCTCACATGCCGCTCAGGCCACGCCCCACTCTTAGAGGATTTAATAACCCGAACTACTTCCTCCTCAGTAAGGGGGGCATTAAGAGCAGCCAGAGCCGTGGAGGAAAGTTTGGGCAAATTTAGTTTAGCAAGAAAAGAAGAAATTTCACCCTTTGTGGGCTGGTGTGTTTTAGGATCTGACTTGAGATTATATAGTTGGGAATAGTATTCTTTAAACTCACTAGCTATATGAGTAGGGTTTAAAACTTTGGACCCGTCGTGCTTAATCAAAAAGGGAATGGCCATCCGCGTCTCCCTTTACTTCACTCGACTTGCTAGGATCCTACCGGCTGTCACCCAATCTATAGAATTTGGATTTAAGCTTTTTTAGATTTTTTTCATAGGAATATAGCATAATTGATCTCAGCTGGTCTCTCAGACCTCTAAAAGAGTCAAGGAAAATGTCAGAGGGGTGGGCCTTGTTTGCCCTTTCCAGAAGCTGGAGTTTAGACAAAATATCATTAAATGTTTTTAACCTTTCCCTTTTCGCCATTGCTGCAATTTTGATGAGGCCACCTCTAGCAAAGGCCCTATGGGCCGCCCAAAGAGTTTCATCCGAGACCATTTGATTATCATTAATGGCAAAAAATTATTTTAATTGCCGAGTGATTTCATCGCTGGTATCTCGGTTAGTGAGGATATAATCATTTAGTTTCCATTTGGAGGGAGACCGGGTAGGACCCCCGTCCGAAATTGTTAACATAATGGGCGCGTGGTCCGACCATGTAATGGGGACAATATTAGTCTGGTCACAACCAAACAGTAACGAATTATCTACTAAGATATAATCTATTCTAGAGTAGGTATTAAACCTTAGGGAGTGAAAAGAGTAGTCTCTCTCTCCTGCATGAGCATATCGCCATATATCATTCAAACGAAACTCACGGATCAGATGGCCCATCTCTTTTCTGGCCGGGGCTTGGTGGGAACAATCTAACTATTTACACATAGGGACAATAAAGTCTCCGCATATCACCGAGGAACCCTTTGCTATTCCCCTAAAAGTCTCCAAAAATTTACGTATGAATCTCAACTGGCCCACATTGGGAGCATATACTGAAGCAATAGTAAATTGCACATTGTTTAGTAGACCAATTAAAATAACATATCTCCCCTCAATGTCCCCCACCACCCTCTCAAGCTGGAAGGCTACAGAGCTTTTAATGAGACTTCCCACACCCACCCTCTTGTGGACGTTATTGGCAAAAAACTGATGAGGATAATTAACATTTTTCATTCTACCATTATCCTTGGCTAATAAATGTGACTCTTGAATGCACAAAACATCACTACTCGCCCTCCCTGCCTCCTTCCAGACCCATGACCTTTTATGTGGAGAATTTAATCCCTTTACATTTAGAGACAATACCTTTAACCCCATGATATGTAAGGCCAGAAGTGGCTGTGATAGCCGAGAATCTGCTTCCTTTGGAGAATTAACCCTGCAGAAAGAAACGGTACAAACAGGCAAGACCTAACAACAAATAACATGAAATAACAATTAAAGAAAAACAAGTTGCTGCTCACATAACATGACGGAGCTACACAAGGACAGCAAAGCAGTAAGAGCGAAAAAAAGACGCTCGTGGGGCAGGAACTGCAGGTGGGCTGGATGTGGCCACAAAATTTAGTAGCCAGCACCCTCTGCAGAAACAAGAAATAAAATCCAGAAAAATGGAGACCACAACCTCAAAAGGCGAAAGTTATGGGAACTTCAAGCTTTAAACCATTCAGGGTTAATTCTCCTGTTTAGAGATGAACCCTTATCCAAGGAAGATGGCGGAGGGGATGGAATATCCCAGTCCTCAAATACTTTCCCAAGTTGCGTAGTAGAAAAGCAAACCCGAGTGTTACCATTTTTACTGACAATGAGCTTGATAGGGAAACCCCAACGATATACAATGCCTTTAACCCATAGAATCTTTGAAAAAGGGGTGAATTCTCTCCTCCTTGCAAGCGTGCCAGCTGAGAGGTCTGGGAATACCGAAAGGCGAGAAAATCTGTCTGGCAGGGAAGGTTTCTTCTTTAATCCCAGCGGGAAGGCCTCCTTTGTTTTATAGAAGTGAATGCGGGCAATAGTATCTCTGGGAATCGAGGGGTTAAGTCCTCGAGGCTTAGGGATTCTGTGAATCCAGTCCACTAAGATATCTCTCCCTTCTGCTTCAGGCACAACAGCTTGAATAAAGTCCTGTAACTAACAGGGGGAGCAAATCTTTATCATGTACTTCTTCTGGTATTCCTCTTATTCTAACATTGTTTCTCCTGGATCTGTCCTCTATGTCCAGCATTTTAGATGTTAACTTGTGGACTTCAGCTTTAAGCTCCTCATGCGCATCTATCAGTGCATTGTGGGACCCTGTTAACTCCTCCATTTTGTTCTCTAAATGATCTGTGCGGTTCCCAATAGCTCCTACTTCCCCCTTCAGCTCTGCCAACATGCTCTTTATATCATTTTGCATAGATTTCCTGAAAGCTGCAAAGAGGGATTTCATCTCCTCCTTCGTGACAGGCTGGTTGTCAGGGCTTGCCAAATCCACAGTGCCCGCAGTGTCCATGTCTACTTGAGGCAGAGGAAGTAGCAGAACGTGCTGATCCTGCAGACTTTGTAGCATGAGGGGAGGCAGCAGCCATCTTAGAACTCCTCTCCAGCCCGGAGCCTCTGGCAAAAAAGTCAGATACCTTTCTGGGGGAGCTCCGGAGCCCGGTTTTGGACCATCTCATCTGATCCCAGGGTGATACTAAGTGCCTGGAGAAAGATTCACAGCTGAAAGAACTGCCGGTAAGATGTGTGAGCCACTTCACCGCCTTAAGTCGTCAGAGCTCCTGGATTATGTGACCAGCACCATGCTCTGCTAGGCCTCGCCCCCCAACTTTGTAAAATCTTTTATCTCTGTAATCACTGCCTGCCATTGGGAATAAATTATAATTTTATTAGTCTGTCTTCATGCTCTAAGACGAATGTACATGCCTTTAAGATAATTACGCTACTGAATTGGGTTGACTTCGAACCCCTCTATTAAGTTTAAATCTTAAATCAGAGAAATCCGGAGCTGGTGGCGGCTAAGTGTGGTCTGGGTCCCAGGTACTGCTGACTGAAGGAAAGGGAGTTTATAAGCTAATTGGGTGGCTGCGGCCAGAGCATTTTATAATTCCCTCACTGCAGCGTGCCAAGTGGCCTGCCCTCATTGAAGCAGCCGGCCGGCGACCAATTATCCCAGGTGTAGTTCCATGTCTGACCTAAGGGTAAGGGGGGGCGCCAGAGAGCTGCGAGTTCCAAAGTGGAACTGAAAAGTTGGATATACAAAAATCCCCGCAGTTTGTGAAATATTGTTAACAGTGGTGGGACATCCAAAACAACCCACCTGCGATAAATTGTTAGGGCAAGACAAGCTTGCTATTTTTATCATCACATTGTGGCAGCGGTGGGATAATTAAGATATGCCCCCCTGTGCATGTGATAGCAGTGTGTTGGCAGTATGTCGCTTTCCTCCGTCCGTGACATACCGGTGTCAGCGGTGGGATCATGACAGTCGGATTTTGTAATGATTTTACAGAAGCTGGCAATTGATTTAGCGGCTATTATGCTATGCAGAACTCTATGAAAAAGGTAATTAGACCTACTGGTAATTGTGTTTCCAGGAATCCATCCTGACAGCACCATAGAGGACGTCCTTCTTACCCTCAGTGGGACAGGAACAATGAGTGGTTAAAAAGACCCTCCCCTTACCACCCTTCAGTGATTTCCCAAAGTACCACATCTGGATGGATACAAAAAGAACTTAACAATCCTTATACAAATGTGACGTTACATCAGTATGCAAACAAATAACCTTGCAGTAGGGAGGGAAACTAGTAGTGTTGTCAGGATGGATTCCCGGAAACACAATTACCGGTAGATCTAATTACCGTTTTCCAGTTCACCACCTAACAGCACCATGGAGAAGTACCAAAGGATGGTACTTACGACGGGACTACTGCATTTAAGACTTTCCTGCTGAAAGCTAACTGTTCTGAAACAACATCTAGTTTGTAATGTCTAAACGTACTAAGGTTAGCCCAAGTTGCGGCCCTGCAAATTTATTCTGTTGAGGCCCCCCTCTTTTTGCCCATGATGTAGCCATAGCTCGAGTGGAATGGGCTCTAAGGATATCTGGGGAATCTTTCCCTTGTGCTTTATAGGCCAAGCCTATCATGGTCTTTATCCACCACCTCGCAATTGTTGCTTTTGCCGCTTTACAGCCCTTATTTGGTCCCCTGTACTGGATAAACAGATTTTTGTCTCGCCTCCAACCCTCAGTTACTTTCAAATATTTTAGTACTGTCTCTCTGGCATCTAAATTATGACAGACCCTTCCTTTGGATTTTTAGGGTGCTGGCAGAACAAGGGATGGACCACTTCTTGCTTCATATTTGTAGATGATACTTACTTTGGGGAGAAAAGATGGGTCGAGCCTCAACATTATCCTATCATCAAATATCTGTAGGTAAGGATCTTGTATGGAAAGGGCCTGCGCATCTCCCCCAACCTCTTTGCCGACGTGATAGCCACGAGGAAGGCAGTCTTAAAAGAGTTTGGCTATGTCCATATCCTCTGATAGTAGATACGGGGGTTTACACAGGGCATCAAGGACCAGGTTAAGGTCCCACAGTGGAGACGATTTTCTTACGAGGGGGTCTCAATCTCTGTATGGCTCTAGAAAATCTCGCAATCCAGGGATGAGCTGCTAGGAAAAAGTCAAAGAAATTGCTAAGGGCAGAGATCTGTACTTTTAAAGTACTAGGCCAAAGGCCTTTCTTAAAGCCCAACTGGAGAAAGTCAAGAATTCAGGTAATGTCTGGACTTGTAGTATCTATCGGAGCTTCTCCAGAAAAGGTACAGAATCTTTTCCATATTGTATTGTAAATTGCCAAGGTTACTGATTTTCTGCTTGCTTAAAGTGTGGTGATCACATCTTCTGACAGGCCTCTGGATCTCAGGGTTTGGCGTTCAGGATCCAGGCTGCTAGTTGGAGTGAATCTTGGAGTGGACCTTGGTGTAGTAGATCTTGCCTTCTAGGCAAAAGGATGGGACTTTCTACCGCTATTCTGTTTGGAAGGGAAAACCAGCTTCTTTTTGGCCAAAATGGTACCACCGGGATCACTGTCACTCCTTCGTCCCGAATCTTCCGGAGCGTTCTCGGAATCAGCAAGAGGGGTGTAAAGGCGTACAGGAGCCCTTCTCCCCAGGGTTGAGATAGAGGGTCGACCCCCGCTGCCCCATCTAGAGGATTCAGTGAGAAGGTGGTTCTGACCTTTGCATTTATTCTGGTGGCGAAAAAGTCCACCTGTGGTGTTCTCCAACGTTGGCACAGTACGTTGAATACCTCCAAATTCAATTCCCATTCTGTGGGATCTATCTTTTCCTGCTCAGGAAATCCACCACCTGGTTCTTGGCTCCTTCCAGGTGAAACGCAGAGATGGATTCGACCGAGTTCTCCGCCCACTTGAAAATCTGGTTTGCCAGATGCTGTATTGACGGGTGTTTTGGGCCTCCTTTGGGTGTTAAAAACGCCACTGCCGTCACATTGTCGGACAGCACCTTCACATGCTTTCCTCTGACCGAGCCAGGTAGAGAACTTTCCATATTGCATACAACTCCCTTAAGTTTGAGAACTTGGTCTTCATCTCTGGATTCCATTGTCCTTGGTAGCATCTTTCCTCTATGTGTCCGCCCCATCCAAACTGACTGGCGTCCATGGTAACGGAAACAGGGGGAGAGAACCCATGGTACTCCTACCTTCAGGTTTTCTGGGCTGGTCCACCAACCTAGTGCTTTTCTTACCGAAAGCGACAGTGTCATTCATTTGTCCAAAGAACACCGTCTTCTGTCCCAGGTCCACAAAACTTCTCTGTAGCTCTCGTGAGTGAAACTGAATCCACTTCACACAGGGGATACACACCGTCATCATACCTAGTATCTTCATTGCATCCCTTATAGAGCACGGGTTTTCCTGAACCGACGGACCCTTTCGATTAGTGTGACTTTTCCTCTGGCAGAAAAGATGTTCTGATGTGGGAATCTAGTATGACTCACAGAAATTTTATTCTGGATTGTGGGATCAACTTTAACTTTTCCCAATTTATGATCCATCCAAGCTTCTGTAGCGTGGAAATTGTGAGGTAGCAATCGATCCTGAGCTGTTCTTCAGATCCTGCTGCTACCAAAAAATCGTCCAAAAATGGTACTATGGTTATGCCGTGGTTTCTTAAATGGGCGACCACCTCTATCATTAGTTTTGTAAAAATTCTGGGGGCCGAGGCAAGGCCGAAGGGAAGGCATCAAAATTGGAAATTATGGATTATCCCTTGGTTTCTCAGGGCGAATCAAGGAAGTGTGTATTGGGACTTGGTAATATGCAGTATTTCAAGTCCAAAGTGCACATGACCATGTCCCTGTGTATCAGGGGTATCATGGAATTTATGGACTCCATTTTGAATCTCTTATATTTTATCCACCTGTTCAGGGGTTTGAGATTTAGGATTGTTCAGGAGTCTCCTGACGGCTTTTTTATTGAGAAGAGACTCGAGTAACGACCTCTGCCTTTCTCTGGAGTCGGAACTGGGATGACCACCTATTTTTAGGAGCTCCTGGATGTCTGTCCACATAGGTGAGGCTAGCAGAGGCTGGGACTTGGTTACTATGAACATCTCTAGGGGTAGACTGGTGAATTCTAGTCTGTAGCCCTGGCCAATTGTATGTAGAATCCAAGGATTCTGAGATTTTCTGCCAACCCCCTAGAAATTCCTTCAACCGACCTCCAACTCTGATGGCGTAATTTCTTGTGCGTCCCGGAGCCAGAGCCCGAGAAGATGGAGTCTCTACCCCTTCCCCCTTTGGGATAGCTCCATCTCCAAGTCTTCCCTTTCCCCCTGTAGTCTGTCTTTTGACTAGGATGGGACCTACGAAAGGACTGGTATTTTCTCGTTTTCTCCTCAGGGCACCCTTTTTTCTTATCTGAGGCCTTTTCTAGTATGTCATCTAAAATCGGCCCAAACACTTTACCCCCTAAGAACGGAATGGCAGAGTTTATTTTTGACTTGGTATCCCCTGACCAAGTCTTTAGCCAGATTGCTCTTCTGGCCGCATTAGATAAAGACTGGCTTCTGGCCGCAAATCGCACTGACTCTGCTGATGTGTCCACCATGAATCCTGTTGCGAGCTTCAGCAAAGGCAGAGATTTAAGTAGGACATCTTTGGGAGTCTTTGCTTTGAGATGGTCCTCCAGATCGTTCACCCATAAATGCATGGACCGGGCTACAGAAGTTGCTGCAATATTGGCCCGAATTATGGCTGCCGAAGACTCCCAGGATCTTTTTAGCAGTCCATCAGCCTTACGATCCATCGACTCTTTCAGGCTGGAGGAGTCCTCGAACAAGATCGCAGTTTTCTATGCCACTTTGGCCAATGGCACATCTATCTTGGGTACTTCTTCCCACGTCTTTATATCATCTGGGTTGAAAGGTAATCAGAGCCTGAATTCCCTCGGTACCACTTGTCTCTTTTCCACCTCTTCCCACTCCTCTAGGATCATGGAACGGATGTGGTTATTAACCAGGAATACCCTAGTGACTTGGGAACGCAGACCGCCAAACATTTCGTCTTGTATAGATACTTCTCCCAGGGTGTGCTGCAACTGCATAGTGCCCCGTATTGCCCTGTGTCTGCTGCTGAAAAGAGGTATCTTTCCCTCTTCCTATCGGCTCCTCCTTTTCACCTGATCCGAATCAGAGAGAGACTTAATAGCTGTCTACAAATATCTCAAGGGCTGTCACATTGTAGAAGGATCTTTTTTCCCATTTGCACAAGGAAAGACGAGAGGCAATGGGATGAAACTGAAAGGGAGGAGACACATTAGATATTGGAAAAAACTTTTTGACAGTTAGAGTGATCAATGAGTGGAAGAGGCTGCCACGAGAGGTGGCGAGTTCTCCTTCAATAGAAGTCTTCAAACAGAGGCTGGACAGACATCTGTCTGGGATGATTTAGCGAACCCTGCTTTGAGCAGGGGGTTGGATCAGATGGCCCAGGAGGTCCCTTCCAACTCTACGCTTCTATGAATCTTCCGAAAGGTTTTCGTCTGAGGAGGGGCTAGATTCCCTAAGCCTTTTCCAAGACCGCTGAGGTTCTGCTTGGCTGGTCTGAGGAAGACTCAGGCTCGAGATGGAAGCCTGGACTTCCTGTCTTATCATCGACTTCATGTTGCAGATTAGTTAAGTCTGCTCCTCCCCGATAATTTCAAATGTGCACGCTTTACAGAGCGGCTCCCTCCAATTCTCCGGCAATTTAGCGGTGCAAATGAGACAGTTACTCTTCACGGATTTCTTTTTCTCTGCTGACAGGGTGGAAGGCTCTCCCTAAAAACACAGATTTTGGCATTATCTTAGTGTATAGGGTATTAGTATGACATCTGTGATATGGCTTTGTGAGTAGCCCACTCACGTGCCCCTGGTTCTGCTCCCTCAGGCTTTGCAGACTCTTCCATTGTCAGGTATAGAGTGACTGCGTTTGCTCCCTCAATTCAGGATGGCCGGCGGTGGGGAACTGAGCACTCTTCCTTATATTCCCTTTACCTGGTTGATCCTGCTCATGATCTCCCGAACCCTGCATGGCGTGACAGTGCTTTTAAACGCCGCTCCTTGTGGCCGGCGCCCCGCTGGCTCTGCCGTGACCCAGCAGTCGACCCGGTCCCCCTGACGTGACCTGCGGCCGTGCCTGCTCCTAACGGACATGCCTGGACATGAATGCCCATACGCTGGCCCGGATTGCTTTGCCAACTCATTCTCCGCCGGCTGTTTGTGGAGACCGCTTCAGCGGTATGGCGTCAGGACAGAGAGCCCCCAAGGAGGAAGCGGACCAGGTTCCCAGGAGCAGCGCTACACTGGGCTGGCTGAGGGACCCCCCATAGTAGGTATCAGCTGCAGACTTCTTGAGGCGGGAAGGCAAAGGCTGGGCCCCCCTATCCTCACCATCTGCACAGCACCGTCCGAGGTCACGCTTCGTCGTTCCCATCCCCAGTGGGACAGGAAAAACACTGAAGGGTGGTAAGGGGAGGGTCCTTTTAACCGCTTGTTGTTCCTGTCCCACTGAGGGTAAGAAGGACATCCTCCATGGTGCTGTCAGGTGGTGAAATGGAAATATATACAGTACAGACCAAAAGTTTGGACACACCTTCTCATTCAAACAGTTTTCTTTATTTTCATGACTATGAAAATTGTAGATTCACTCTGAAGGCATCAAAACTATGAATTAACACATGTGGAATTATATAATTAACAAAAAAGTGTGAAACAGAAAATATGTCTTAATATTCTAGGTTCTTCAAAGTAGCCACCTTTTGCTTTGATTACTGCTTTGCACACTCTTGGCATTCTCTTAATCAGCTTCAATGGTTTTCCAACAGTCTTGAAGGAGTTCCTAGAGATGCTTAGCACTTGTTGGCCCTTTTGCCTTCACTCTGCGGTCCAGCTCACCCCAAACCATCTCGATTGGGTTCAGGTCTGGTGACTGTGGAGGTCAGGTCATCTGGCGTTGCACCCCATCACTCTCCTTCTTGGTCAAATAGCCCTTACACAACCTGGAGGTGTTTGGGGTCATTGTCCTGTTGAAAAATAAATGATGGTCCAACTAAACGCAAACCGTATGGAATAGCATGCCACTGCAAGATGCTGTGGTAGCCATGCTGGTTCAGTATGCCTTCAATTTTGAATAAATCCCCAACAGTGTCACCAGCAAAGCACCCCCCCACACCATCACACCATCTCCTCCTCCATGCTTCACGGTGGGAACCAGGCATGTAGGGTCCATCCGTTCACCTTTTCTGCGTCGCACAAAGACACGGTGGCGAGAACCAAAGATCTCAAATTTGGACTGATCAGACCAAAGCACAGATTTCCACTGGTCTAATGTCCATTCCTTGTGTTCTTTAGCCCAAACAAGTCTCTTCTGCTTGTTGCCTGTACTTAGCAGTGGTTTCCTAGCAGCTATTTTACCATGAAGGCCTGCTGCACAAAGTCTCCTCTTAACAGTTGTTGTAGAGATGTGTCTGCTGCTAGAACTCTGTGTGGCATTGACCTGGTCTCTAATCTGAGCTGCTGTTAACCTGCGATTTCTGAGGCTGGTGACTCAGATGAATTTATCCTCGGCAGCAGAGGTGACTCTTGGTCTTCCTTTCCTGGGGCGGTCATCATGTGATGTGAGCCTGTCTCTTTGTAGCACTAGATGGTTTTTGCAACTGCACTTGGGGACACTTTCAAAGTTTTCCCAATTTTTCAGACTGACTGACCTTCATTTCTTAAAGTAATGATGGCCACTCATTTTTCTTTACTTAGCTGTTTTTTTCTTGCCATAATACAAATTCTAATAGTCTATTCAGTATTACTATCAGCTGTGCATCCACCAGACTTCTGCACAACACAACTGATGGTCCCGACCCCATTTATATGGCAAGAAATCCCACTTTTTAACTTTACAGGCCACACCTGTGAAGTGAAAACCACTTCCGGTGACTACCTCTTGAAGCTCATCAAGAGAATGCCAAGAGTGTGCAAAGCAGTAATCAAAGCAAAAGGTGGCTTACTTTGAATAACCTAGAATATAAGACATATTTTCAGTTGTTTCACACTTTTTTGTTAATTATATAATTCCACATGTGTTAATTCATAGTTTTGATGCCTTCAGAGTGAATCTACAATTTTCAGTCATGAAAATAAAGATAACTCTTTGAATGAGGTGTGTCCAAACTTTTGGTCTGTACTGTATGTATCTATCTATCTATCCATACACACACAGTGTATATATATATACACATACATACACACACATATGTGTCTCAATGACATAATATATATGTGTCTATATCTATTATTCCGTTTGTTTTAACCTGTCATCGGGCTCCATTATATGTTCATTTTGCAAGCCGGTGAGAAAATCTCGGCATACTGATGCAATACGGATATCATACGGATGCTTACATGCGCAAAAATCACATCCTAGCCTTGCCAATGGATGCCATACGGATCACTGTTCAGGGAACATTTCTGCGTATTACGATGGTATTTTTATACGTTGTGTCTGACGCTGGCCTTATTCTGTATATATACACTGCACACTACTACTTCTCCTATCCTGTATACCCGGTGTAATTCTCAGTAGCTGTATAATTCTGTATATATACACTGCACAGTACTACGTCTCCTGTCCTGTATGCTGAGTGTAATTCTCATTATCTGTATTATTCTGTATATATACTGCACAGCACTACATCTCCTGTCCTGTATACTGGGTGTAATTCTCAGTAGCTGTATAATTCTGTATACATACACTGCACAGTACTACTTTTCCTGTCCTGTATGTAGAGTGTAGTTCTCATTACATATATATATATATATATATATATATATATATATATATATATATATATATATATATATATATACACACACACACACACACACACTGCACAGTACTAATTTGCATGCCCTGTATACTGGGTGTAATTCTCGGTATCTATATTATTCTGTATATACTTACTGCACAGTACTACTTCTCCTGTCTTGTATACTGGGTGTAATTTTGTGTAATTCTCAGTGTCTGTATTATTCTGTGTATATATACACACTGCTCAATGGCACTTCTATCTTCTATGCTGAGTGTAATTCTTGATATGTGCTCTTACTCTATTATTTTGCAAATATCAATGCCGTGGCCATCACGGGGCGAGGCCATTGTCAGTTTAAATATCGGACTGTCTGTGAATTTCAGTCCAATTGTGCAGGAAAAAATTGAATAATAGGTTGGCAACCCTGACTTGAACCTGCAAACATCTGATCAATCACACCATAAACAGCAATACAATCTTATTAAAAAAAAAAAAAAAAATATTTGATGGTGTCAAAGAGCGTATCTCACACGTTTGCAGCCCTTAGAAAGTAGTTCTCCTCCAATTGAAGCCCTAGATTCCCCTTTCATTGTACCCAAAAAGTATGATAAAAAAGTGCCCCCCAACACAGTATGATACCCCCACAGTACCTTCCCTCCACACGCACAGTTGGTGAACCTAAACAAAGTATGATCTCCCAACTGACTCCTACAAAACCATCCATACAGTATAATGCATTCCATTTACTATTTAAATTTCCAATTGGATCTGTCACTGCTTCCGGCGTTTTTGTTGCTTTCCCACAATCCACCGTGGCCGGAAGCTGTGACAGATATTGGAACACCCAAGCAGGGGCTATCTACCGTGGTCGCAGCGGTGGTAGGGGCCCGATCGCTGAGCTGCAGCCGCTCATTGGCTGTACAGCTCCGTGGCTGCCAGGCTGCAATTGGCTTCACGCGATGGCTGCTCTGTTTGCACAGGACCAGTGATGAGGTCACAGGAGGGGAGGAGTCAGGGGTCACATGATCAGGGGCGGTATGTGCAGGACTTTGCTGTGCTGGTTGTCATGGTGCTGGATGAGGGGAAGTTTGTGTGCGGGGCCAGTAGGGGGGGCGAGGTGGACGGAGCGGGGGGGCGAGGTGGACGGAGCGGGGCCGCGAGGGGGCGAGGTGGACGGAGCGGGGCCGCGAGGGGGCGAGGTGGACGGAGCGGGGCCGCGAGGGGGCGAGGTGGACGGAGCGGGGCCGCGAGGGGGCGAGGTGGACGGAGCGGGGCCGCGAGGGGGCGAGGTGGACGGAGCGGGGCCGCGAGGGGGCGAGGTGGACGGAGCGGGGCCGCGAGGGGGCGAGGTGGACGGAGCGGGGCCGCGAGGGGGCGAGGTGGACGGAGCGGGGCCGCGAGGGGGCGAGGTGGACGGTGCGGAAATGTAACTTTTAAATTACACTACTGCACCCAAGTTATTGGTATTCTGACATAGCATCCGAGATTCATATCCCCCGCCCCGCCGGCTGAGCCAATGAGCGTTGCCGTGCGGAATTTGAATTCAACCCACCGGCTGAGGCTTGGCGGGGGATTCAAATCCCGTACGGCACCGCTCAATGGCTCAGCCGGCGGGACGGGGGATTACTAACTTACCTGACCAGCAAGTACCCTCTCTTCTCACCGAAGATCGGGGCAGGACTGGGGTGTCGGAATCGCACATGTGCATAGTGCTATTCGGCGCCATTTTACTGAAGACACATTTGCAGAGTGCCTTCAGCAATATGGCACCGGACAGCATGGTATGAGCATGCGCGTACTCCGGCGATCCTCCCCTGGCAGAAAGGGACAGTGCTGGAGCACAGGGAAGGAAGGTCAGTATAAATGTTTTTTTTGTTGTATGTGTGCAGTTTAATAGGGGTGAGAGGACCCTACATACCAGGATAGGGGGTGAGGGGACCATGCATATCAGAATTAGGCGGTGAGAGGACCATGCATATCAGGATTGTGGGGGTGAGAGGACCATGCATACGAGGATAAGGGGACCATGAATATCAGGATTGGGGGGTGAGGGGACCATGCATACCAGGATAGGGGGTGAGAGAGCCATGCATTAAATTCCCACGGCACCGCTCATTGGCTAAGCCGCCCTCGGATGTTCATTTCATCCCACTCCAGATGCAATAGCATCGGGCCTAGTTCTAGCCTATAATATAATGCTAGGAGCGTCACTCTGTCCGAAGTCTTTATAGAATGCGCAAGAGCGATGTGCCAGCGCAGTCTGGACCCCACAGAGTTACACATCCGGGGATGAGGATTGTGGCCCAGGAGATGGCGGTATACGTGAGCACTAAATACATATCGCGATCTCCGGCACAACAACTTACCGTATATACTCGCATATAAGCTGAGATTTTCAGCCCATTTTTTTGGCTTATACGCGAGTCATATACCAGGGGTTGGCCAGGGAGGGGGAGCGGGGGGTGTTGGAGATCATACTCACCTCTCCTGGCATGTCTCTGCAGCCCCCTGTGCTTATTCCATCTTCTCGGCGCTGTTCTTCCTACTTTCAGCGGTCACGTGGTACCGCTCATTTACCCTCATGAATATGCGCATATACATGAGAGTAATGAGCGGTACCACGTGACCGCAGAAAGCAGGAAGAACAGCGCCGAGAAGATGGAACAAGCACGGGGGGCTGCAGAGACATGCCAGGAGAGGCGAGTATGACGGGGTAGCCATATTCACCTGTCCCCTGTTCCACCGCTGCGCGTCGCTCTGCTGTCTTGCTTCTTCTGGCAGTGACGTTCAGGGCAGAGGGCGCCATGACGTAGTTAGCAGGCGCCCTCTGCCTGAACAGTCACTGCAGAGCCGGCAACGCTGATGAGCAGCAGCAACGAGGTGAGTATATAGGTTGTTTTTTTTTTTCCTTTTCAATTGAGGCAGCAGCATTATAAGGGGCCACTCATCACTGTGCAGCATTATAAGGGTCCACTCACTGTGCAGCATTATAAGGGGCCGGCCACTCATCACTGTACAGCATTGTAAGGGGCCACTCATCACTGTACAGCATTATAAGGGTCCACTCACTGTGCAGCATTATAAGGGGCCGGCCACTCATCACTGTGTTTACTTTTATTCATATCTGTTTTTATTTTTGAAATTTACCAGTAGCTTCGGCATTTTCCACCCTAGGCTTATACGCGAGTCAATAAGTTTTCCCAGTTTGTTGTGACAAAATTAGGGGGTCGGCTTATACACAGGTCGGCTTATACACTAGTATATACTGTACCTATCCGGTATTGTCGCGGGGTCTGTTTGGGGTGGAGGCCGGGACATTAACCCTTTTCTGCCATTGGACGTACTATCACGTCCATGTGACCAGGGACTTAATTCCCATGGACGGGATAGTACGTCATAGCAATCAGCAGCGCCCCTGGTAGGCAGTGCTGCTGACCGCGGCACTGTGTCAGGGGCGGTCACGGACTGTCCCTGACACATTATCCCATGGCACACTGCGACCAAACACGATCGCAGTGTACCGGGCGATTAGGGAAGAATCGGCGATGTGCTGCGCTGCTCGGAGGGTCTCCTTCCCTGCAGGCCCCCAGTTCCAAGACGGCCACGGGGGCCTGCAGGGAGGCGGCTTCCTCAGCGCCTGTCAGATCAGCGATCTGACACATTACAGTAATCCCCCCCCCCTCACTGGGACAATAAAATAAAGTTTGAAAAAAAAAAAAAAGTGTAAAAATAATTTATAAAAAAAATCCTTAAATAAAAAAAAAAAAAAAAAAAAAAAAACAAATATTCCCTAATAAATTCGTTTTTTGGAAATAAACAATAAAAGTACATATTTAGTATCGCTGCGTCCGTAACGACCCGCCCTATAAAACTGTCCCACTAGTTAACCCTTTTAGTGAACCCCTTAAAAAATAAAAGTAAACAAAGCAAAAACAATGCTCATCATCATACCGAACAAAAAGTGCAATAACGCGCGATCGGAAAGACGGATATAAATAACCATGGTACCGTTGAAAACGTCATCTTGTCCCGCAAAAAAACGAGCCGCCACAGCGAAAAAATAAAGTTAGAGCTCGCAGAATAAAGCGATGCAAAAATAATTATTTTTTATATTAAACTGTTTTCATTGCATAAAAGCGCCAAAACATAAAAAAAAACATAAATGAGGCATCGCTGCAATCGTACTGACCCGAAGAATAAAACCCCTTTATCAATTTTACCACACACAGAACGGTGTAAATGCATCCCCCCAAAAGAAATTCATGAAATGCTGGTTTTTGTTCATTCTGCATCACAAAAATCGGAACAAAAAGCGATCAAAAAATATCACGTGCCCAAAAATGGTACCAATAAAAATGTCAACTCGTCCCGCAAAAAATAAGACCTCACATGACTCGGTGGGTCAAAATATGTAAAAATTATAGCTCTCAAAATGTGGTGATGCAAAAACTATTTTTACAAAAGAGTCTTAGCGTACGACAGCTGCCAAACATAAAAACCCGCTAAAAATAGTAAATCAAACCCCCTTTTATCACCCCGTTTGTTAGGGAAAAATAATACAATTAAAAAATATATATTTATTTCCATTTTCCCATTAGGGTTAGGGCTAGGGCTGAGATTAGGGTTAGGGGGTGTTGGGGTTAGGGTTGGAGTTAGAATTGGGGGGGGTTTCCATTGTTTAGGCACATCAGGGGCTCTCCTGTTACCTTGGGAAAATAAAAAAATTGGGGACTAAAAGATCATGTTTGCGGAAAAAATGATTTTTTTATTTTCATGCCCGGGCATTATAAACTTCTGTGAACCACTTGGGGGTTCAAAGTGCTCACATCTAGATAAGTTCGTTGGGGGTCTAGTTTCCAAAATGGGGTCACTTGTGGGGGGTTTCCACAGTTTAGGCATATCAGGGGCTCTCCAAAAGCAACATGACACCGGCAGACCATTCCATCAAAGTCTGCATTCCAAAACGTCACTACTTCCCTTCTGAGCCCCGACGTGTGCCCATACAGTAGTTTTCTCTCACATATGGGATATCAGCGTACTCCGTACAAATTGGACAACTTTTGTGGTCAAAGTTCTCACCACATATCTACCTGAGTTCCTTGGGGGGGGGTCTAATTTCCAAAATGGGGTCACTTGTGGGGGGGGGGTTTTCCACTGTTTAGGCACATCAGGGGCTCTCCAAACATGGCATGGCATCCGATCTGAATTCCAGCCAACTTTGCATTGAAAAAAAAAATCAAACCGCGCTCCTTCCCTTCTGAGCTCTACCATGCTCTGAAACAGCGGTTCCCCCCCACATATCAGGTATCAGCACGCTCAGGACAAATTGCACAATGTTAGGCACAGCACCGTACAAGGAACGTGCCTCTGACTGCAGAGCCCCCATATATATTAAGCTAGAAAGGAACTCTGGGCAGTCCTTACCCCCTCCCACTACTTACCAGGTGATGCCATATATTAGGACGCCCACTGACCAACGGGGAGAAAGGGGAAGGGGCGTCCAGCCACACCCTCAGTGGTTAAATTTTTGTGCTAGGGTCGGAGTCATCCTCTTTCTGCCCCAGCTGACCATTCAAAGTTTTGTCTGCAGCGATGTCTGACCCCTTGAGGCCCTGCGGCAGAGAGCAGCAAAGGAAGGTGAGCCGTGGTTACAATCCCTTACGTCCAGCCTTAGAGCTCACCTCCTTGTGCCCTCTCTTGAACCCCTAACTTCCCCGCAGGCCTACCCCATATCCCCCGATGCTCCTACCCCACGCAGGCCGTGAGCCTCTTCTCCCAGGGACCTAACCTCCTCGGGCCTCTCCCTCGGCTCTGCATGCTGTGCCATCCGCTCACCCCCTTCCGACTCCCCCCCCCCCCCCCGCACTGGCTGACCCGTTCCCACCTTCTGCTGACGGGTCCGGTTGTTCATCTGCCCCTCCAGGGGCCGCTACCAGTTCTGGACCCGTAGCTGCAGCTACGGCAACGCGGTCGGGCAAGCGCTCGTCGCTGTCCTCCCGCCCCCCGGAGCGCCTTCACGTGGGCGGTGGGTTAGCGCTGCCAAGCCACCGGCCACCGTGTCCACCGTCGCCATCCGCGGCCCACACGCCCAGCTGCGCCGGGCCAGGTTGCGGTCCTCATCCACGCTAGTCCCTGGGCACCCCGGCCTGGCCCCGCCCGCTTCCAGTCTGCGGGCCCGAACTTCCGGCGCCTCAGACCGGCCTTCTATGGCGCTTACATTTTCCCCCGACATAGCATCGCCGGGACCACAGCCCTTCATGTCCTGCGCCCAGGCCCCTGCGAACTCCACCGATGTCGCAGCTGGGCCTGTGCAAGCCCCACACATCCTTCACCAGAACGTAGCTCGGCCTGTCCTGCACGCACAAGCCGTTAAGGCACGAGCTCCGCAACCTTCGGGTGCCTCAGACATTCCGATGGCTTCCATGCCGCGGGATCAGGGGCCCCGGAGAGGTGTCACTAAACAAAAAGTTCCCCCTGACTCGGTCACCCACCGGCAGCAAGAGCCCATCACCCCACATCTGACAAGCAGCATCTCCCTGGCAGGCGCAGCTGTACCGCCTGCTCGGGACAGCTGGAGGGGCGTCAGGTGTCAGAATGTATGATGCTACTGCTGAGCGCGCTGTCCGGTCCAACCAGACCTTTCAACGCGCTCCGCAGCAACTACTCAAAATCAAGTAGTAGCACTATTACTTCAAACATACACTACACACTGCAAACCCTGCCATGACCCAAACTTATAGTAGCAACGAACGCACTTTTACCCCTCCCCCTTCAATCACATCCCACACTGCGTCTTCCATATAGAACGCCTTCCCCCTCGCCGCGCACTACTCCCCCGGATCTGGCCCCATAGCCAGCTCCAAAACGCCCTTCCCCTATCACTAGAATCTACCACCCCTAACACATCCCATAACCAAGGCGGTCGTAGGCATACATGCCACAGACCCTCACCCTCCTCCTGAGGAATGCCACCGCCTGTTGCTGTTCTTGTTACAGGCATAGACACAGCTCATGCAGGAATCGCAGCAGATCACGGTCCTCCAGAAGGCGATCACCGTCCACATCCGGACGGTCCGACACATCCGAGGATCACGGCAGCAGTCTTGCGCATCCGATAGAAGACGGCGCACACGTTCTCCGTCCCGGGCTACCAGACGGAAGGAAGCTTCTACAACCCCATGGCCATCCGGCCAGAACGACATCCACGAAGGAACCGGAGTTCCGCCGACAGAGGTTGTCACTCGGCCTCAGGCGCTCGACAGTCATCGGCTATCACATGCCACATCTTTGGCTGCCAGTCGGGGAGGACACATCCCTATCTCCCAGTGCCACCAGCCAACTTTGACCCATCACATTAACCATAGCCGGAGTTCCTCCATCTTCCAGAGCCACCCGTGCTCGGGCACACGGCAGTCTCCCACAGCCACGCGCCTCGTTATCGGCTACTGGTCAGGGTATCCCGAACCCATCTCCCCGAGAACAAGCCAACGTTTCAGCGGGATCCGGGGTACCTCCATCACCAGGAGACACTGCCTGCGCCAGACAGCGGTGAGTTTCGTATAATCAATGAACAGAACACTACACAACACAGGAGAGCACGATCTAGCATCTGCCATCAGCACGCTAGTTCACCGCTTAGATCACCCTAGTGGGTCAGCCGTCACCAAGACAAAACCTCAATGAGCTAGCCTACACAAGGACGCATTTTTCTGTGGAATTAGGCCGCTAGGTGCATAGACCTAGAGACAAAACAGAAAATCTGGAATAATGAGTACGTAGATATATGATCACTTTTCTCATCAGACCAGCAGTCGGTAGATAAGGAAAGGAAGTCTGGCGAATGGTCAAGTAGAAAAATAGCGCATACAATGAACAACTGGCTACAGGCCTTCTCTGTCCTGGATGTTTTTTACCCATAATGCAGCCGAGAACGCTGCTCTGAGTTATTTATTTATCAGGATTTAATATACAATTCTTGTAAGTCTCATGGTGGTTTCGCTTGGAGGCGCTATGATGACGAGGAGTTCCGTAGGCGGCTAGCCCTGCAACCAGATTTAGGATGGGGAGTAAAAGCAACAGATGTCTGGCTACTGCTAATGCTTTCACAAAAACATCCTCCCTTTTCATCAACGGACACTAGTTTCTCAACTGCCACAGGCCAGAACTCAGTGGTCGTAGGGAGACCAGGGGCCTGTATGTTATATAATGAGGGAAACTGCCGCTTCAAGGCATCATGTAAATATAGAACAACTGCTCAACCTGCGGAGGCGGACACCCTGCATCAAGGTGTACCCGCCATGCAAACGGAGCGGCTACGAGGCAAAACCCTGGTGAGCGTAGCCGCAATGGGCCCCCGGCTTTATTATCCAAATAAAGAAGATGCCCAGCAGTTATATGACGGTTTTATAGACTTTTTTTTATCCCCTTCAAACTTAAACACCAACATCGGCATTTATCTAAAATCTGCACGTGAATTCCCTTGAGATTTTGCATCAAAAAAATCAAAACATAAGTAGAACCAGGAAGGATGGTGGGCCCATTTACATCATTGCCATTCAAAAATTTCAGAGTCTCGCCTTTAGGTATTGTTCCCAAAAAAGAACCCGGTAAATATTGGCTAATACATCACCCTTCCAACCCAAAAGGCGATTCGGTTAATGACACGATACCCCAAGACACATCCGTAACCTACGCGTCTTTTGACAGAGCGGTAGAACTCGTGCGAACAGCGGGGCCAGATGCACTGCTAGCAAAATCCGACAGTCAGCTTTCCGCCTTTTGCCGCAGCACCCCAAATGCTTTCATTTGTTAGGCTGTAAGGTGGACCAGCTGTTTTATTTCGACATGTGCTTACCAATGGGCTGCTCCATCTCATGCCATTATCTCGAACTTTTCAGTACCTTCCTAGACTGGGTAGTGCGGCACAAAACAGGCAGCAATTCAACAAATCACTACCTAGACGACTTTTTGTTCGTCAGGCCCAGGGACTATAAACTCTGTTGCTTCCTCCTCCTAAAGTTTAAGTTTATATCTCGGCACCTTGGAGCACCACTTTGACCCGAAAAAACGATCAGTCCATGCAACATGCTCCCTTTCCTCGGCACTGAAATAGATACCAATGAAATGGCTTTTCGCCTGCGGATTAATTACAAAAAAACTGCAAACGGTAGTAAGTTACCTCGAATCTAAAAAAAAGTCACCCTCCAGCAGACGCAGTTTTTATTAGGTTTGCTAAACCTTGCTTGTCGCGTTATGGCAGTGCTTTCTCACACCGTTTATCGTTGTCAACAAAAGGCATTGCCCAGCTGGGCCATAGAATTAGACCCAACCGCTCCATGAAGGCAGATTTGCTAGTCTGGAAGTCATTCTTAAGATTCCTAGAATGGAGATACATGCATCATGGTGCAGGAAACGCAGAGCAAGGACTTAGGTCTAGGGGTTGGTGGAGATATCAATAACGGTTGTCGCAATCTACAAAGACCAATGGTGCAAGAGCAGCTGGCCAGACTTATGGACCACATCCCCACACTGTTAGAAATTTTTTCGATAGTAACAGCAGTTGAGCTTTGGGGTACCCAATTAGAAAACGCCAACATCAGATTTGTAACCAAACACCCAGGAACCGCAAAAAGTTTGAACAGTATGTCCTCTTCCTCCCGCTGCTGCGCCGCTTAGCGCTATTATGCCTTAGACAACATCTGGTGCCGCGCCAGAGCTACGTCTATTGTAGATAAAATTGTTAACTCTGTTGTCTTCCGATTGGCAGGCCTTCAAATTGTTCCTCCCCTACACTCAGCGATTTGGCCTACAGTGTCCTCCCTCCCTTTGAGGACACTGTGTCCAATCACTGATGCCCTTGATCCAAGCCTCAGTAACACCAGCTACCTGGCAGGTCTACGGTAACGCATGGGAAGAATGGTGCTCGTTAATCATAGGAAGACCAGTCGATACATGTAATCGGGCTAGATGCGACGTTGGCAAAACTCTTGAATCGGCTCAGATGTAGAAGCGCGTCAGGTACATTAGTGCAAGGACATTTATCAGGAATAGCCTTTTTCCTTCAGATCTTATGATGGGACGACGTAACTAAATATTTTATTTTTTATCAGGCAAGCCGATAAAGGCTGGAAAAGGCTCCAATCTAGTCAGGAATGTCGTCGCCCTGTGTCTTTAAGTCTGTTGCATAATATTATCACAATCTCTATAACAGTATGTAAGTCACAATACGAGTTGACCCTAACATCTACAGCATTCGCAATTGCATTCTTCGGGGCGCTTCGCATTAGCGAACTGTTGCCGCGGTCAAAAACAGCATCAGTAGGCGGGTTAATCAACGAGGATCTCATCATATGTAGCGACGTTTTGCGCATTAGAGTGTGGAAATCCAAATGCAATCCCACCGGTAGAGGGACGTGGGTCTTGCTCAAGGCTTTTGACAGCCCTATATGCCCAGTGAAATTAGTCCGACATAATACGGTTATAAGACACAACACTACATTCTCTCTCACACACCGACGGGTCCCCGCTTACTAAATATCAGTTTCACGCAATCTTTAAACAATGTTTAGAGGCAGTCGGCGTTAACCCAAAGGAATACGGGACGCATTCCTTCAGAATAGGGGCAGCTACCGAAGCAGCTAGGGCCGGTGTATCAGAAGTTGAAGTACAGAGATTGGGCCGTTGGAAATCCGCATGTTTTGCAAGCTATATTACACCAGATCTGCTCTAACACATCTAGTTTCTTACAGGCGGCCATAAGCCCACAGTTTGGGTAGTATGGCATCCTTTTGTTTATTGGGCATGCAAAAGGGCCAATCTACGCCCAGGTGGAAAAAATTTTGGTTTCCCTGAACTGGACGTCATCTGGAGAGGCATCAGAGGGCTGCGGTGGCAGAAAATCTTCCCGGAGATGGTCAACATCGCTAAGACGGCCAAAGGGCCGGTGGTACTTGTATTGCACGCTGGCGGTAATGACTTGGCCAGGAAAAAAGGTGACAAGCTCTACACAGTGATGTCAAAGATCCAAAAGCCATTAACAAATCAAGCAAGAAGATAAATACAAAGATGGCAAAATTCGTCAGAGAAAACTATGGCATCGTTGTTAGCCACCATGAGCTACAAAAAGTCAATTCAAATTTACTGAGACCAGATGGAATTCATCTTACAGATATCGGGCTCGATATATTTTTAACTAACTTACAGGATGGTGTTGAACAGGCCTTAATGTTGTTGTGTGGGGGTCGGAGTCCTGTGTAGGTCATACACATGTTCCTCCATGGCGGTAGTATGGGGGGGGCAAAGGTTCGTAACCTCTCATCTGCTTGCTTGCCCACCGTCAGTGACTGGGCTTTCAGCGTTGAGTCCGTTGCGAATTTGTATTTGCCCCTCTCTGCTTAGAATTTAATAAACTGTGACCGACCTGTTCAACAAATCCAGGCCTGTTGTTGTTTTTGTTATTACGGGATTGGTGGGAGGTGGGAAGGCACCGTTTATGGCTTTCGGGTCTCTGCAGTCTAACTTTTGCAGTCCAATTTCTCCTGTTACCCTTGGTAAAATAAAAAAAATTGGACCTGAAGTAATTTTTTTGTGAAAAAAAGTTAAATGTTCATTTTTTTAAACATTCAAAAAATTTCTGTGAAGCACCTGAAGGGTTGTTAAACTTCTTGAATGTGGTTTTGAGCACCTTGAGGGGTGCAGTTTTTAGAATGGGGTCACTTTTGGGTATTTTCTATCATATAGACCCCTCAAAGTGACTTCAAATGTGATGTGGTCCCTAAAAATAAAATGGTGTTGTAAAAATGAGAAATCGCTGGTCAACTTTTAACCCTTATAACTTCTTAAAAAAAAAATTTGGTTCCAAAATTGTGCTGATGTAAAGTACACATGTGGGAAATGTTATTTGTTAATTTTTTTGTGTGCCATATCTCTGCGATTTAAGGGCATAAAATTTCAAAGTTGGAAAATTGCGAAATATACAACATTTTCACCAAATTTTCTGTTTTTTTTTTCCACAAATAAATGCAAGTTATATCAATGAAATTTTACCACTAACATGAAGTACAATATGTCAGAATCACCGGGATCCATGGAAGCGTTCCAGAGTTGTTACCTCATAAAGGGACAGTGGTCAGAATTGTAAAAATTGGCCCGATCATTAACGTGCAAACCACCCTTGGGGGTAAAGGGGTTAATCCTCCATCGGAAATAGCGCATGCGTACGCAGGATGGGGGCACACGATGGGAGCAACACAAGACAGAAGGGGGTCGCAGGATGGGGACGGAGGATGGGAGCAGCACATGACAGGATGGGGGCACAGTATGGGGACGGAGCATGGGAGCAGCACATGACAGGATGGGGGCGTAGGATGAGAGCACCACATGACAGGATGGGGATGCAGAATTGGGGCAGCACATACCAAGATGGGGGCGCAGGATGGGAGCACATGACAGGATTAGGGTGCAGAATGGAAGCAGCACATACCAGGATGGAGACCATATGCAAATATAAATGCTGACCACCCAGGCGTAGAAGGGGTTCAATAGCTAGTAAATACAATAACAAGAGAAATATAGATATAGTACAATGCCAAAGATTTCACTTCTTACATTACTAAGTGATATCTATGGTAAATTCTACATTAGCTCAGAAAGATGACAGTATAGTCCTACATACAGTATAATTGGCACCAGAGTGCTCCAGACAGTATGAGCCTCATATTGCTCCATACAGAATAATGGACCCAATATATTTCTCCATATAGAATGAGCCCCATACAATGCTCCATACAATATAATGAGCCCCATATAATGCTCCATACAGTTTATGATGGGCCCCATATGATGCTACACTGTAAGGCCAAGTGCACACGTAGCAGAAATTTTCTGCTGAAAAACAGGACTCCCTTCCCAGAAACCGCGCGTTTCTTTTCCGTGCGGTATCTAGACACATGGAGAAAGCCAGAAACGCGGGAAAAAATGCGAAATTAATGAGCATGCTGCGTTTTTTACCGTGATGCAGTTTTTCGCGGTAAAAAAAAGCATCAATGTGCACAAAAAGTGCTAAATGCATAGAAATGAATGGGAAGCTTTTTCGCAAAAAAAACGCTGTGTGTGAACACAGCCTAAGATGTGCCCCATATAATTCTTATATAATGGACCCTATATACTGCACTAAACATTAAAAAATAAATGAAATACCTCTGCTCGCTGGCTTCCTTCAGCGTCAGCTCTCTGCAATCTGACTGTTCATCAGAGGCATAAGATGCAGAAGACGCTGCAGCGGAGGAACGGGGTGAGGCAAGTATTGCAAATACAGGGGCCCTTACTAAGGGAGATGGGGAATCACTTGTGGGCCCACCTGTAGCCCACATAAATGTCGCTGACTTTTGAACAGGTCAGTGTATCCGGCAGACTCTAAGGCCGCTATTTGCTCGTGAATTGCCATGGCAAACATCACAACCACACAATCAATCTCAGGGTGCCAATGATAAACTGGAAGCCTTTACACTCTTTTAAACATTTATATGATGTAGTCACTATTTATAGCAGCATCTAAGGGGTTCAACGGATGTGGACAGTGCCAACACTGATTGTGGCTGATGTAGCAAGGTGTCAGCTAAAGTGTACAGCCGACAGCTGCTGGATTGTCACCTATATAGGGAGGATATTCTCTCATATCTCAGGTCAGTAAAAAGACGTACTGGCGGCCATTAAGGGGTTAACCCTATAGCTGCAAGTAAATAGCATTTCGGGACAAGCTATGCTCATTTTAAATGTCTGGTCCAAAAGAGTGTGAAAGAACTTTCTTGCCTGTAAATCTCCATGCTAAAGTGCTGCCTCTCCAGAGGTCCTCCCTGACATACCAGCAGTGCTGACAAGTGTTGGCGGTGAATTTACTAGGCGAGCAAGAGTAAATTTACGAGACGTGTTTGACCACGCAGAAAAAGAAAAAAAAAACCAGAAACCACATTGTTGCTGATGGAGCTCTGTAGAAATATAGTGGGACCCAGCAATCAGTATTCACAACTCACACCCTCCTTCCAATGATCTTATTACCAATCACCCTCACCATTCCCATTTTTACCAGTTGCCCTCCCCATTATTACCAGTTGTCGCCCCCTCCTCCACCGCTCACCCCAGCACTGC